>NC_133279.1:17963786-18127934 GCF_965140265.1 Lepidochelys kempii | reverse complement strand
CGCCCCCTCCCTGCCGCGGGGGCCGCCGGGAAACCGAGCCCGGGCCCGGCCCCCTCCCTGCTGCGGGGGCCGCCGGGAAACCGAGTCCGGGCCCCGCCCCGCCCCCTCCCTGCTGCCGGGGCCGCCGGGAAACCGAGTCCGGGCCCCGCCCCGCCCCCTCCCTGCCGCGGGGGCCGCCGGGAAATGTAGTTTCCTCAGCAGCCGTCCCAGAGCAGCAGCCCCCCCCCCAGGGGTTCAAGAGCTCCCCCCCCGCCCAGCCAGGGACTCCGACTCCAGGGCAGCCCGTGTCTGCGGACCCCCCCGCGCCTGTCCCCCCAACAGCCCCCCCCCGCGTCCCCCGTTCCCCACAGAGCCGAGCCACCAGCCAGCCAGGTCCCACGTCCTTTATTGGTTATTTTTATACATTCGGAGCCCGAGCCGCCCCCCCCCAGGAATTGGGATAAGGCTTCATAAGTCACCCCCCAGCCCCCCCAACCAGGGCCCCACAGACTGGGGTCTGCCCCCCACCCTGCTTCCAGGTCTGGATCCACACGCCCCTCCCGCCCCCAGGGGCTCAAGCCCTGCCCCCCTAGGAGAACTGGGGGGTGCCCAGCTCCCATCCTGCCGGGGCCCAGCCCGCTCCATGCGACCCCCCCAGCTCTCCCCACCTTGGGGCCCCCCCTCTCGCTACGGGGACCCAGGGGAACGGCTGCTCCGCTCCTTGCGGGGTTGGCGAGAGGCTAGCGGCCAGCGGCCTTGGGAAGGGGGGAGAAATGTCAGTTCAGGTCCTACCCCACTGGGGGGACACGGGGTGCCTGCACCTCCCACCCCCCTTTCCCACACAGACACTTCAACAGGCACTTGAGATTCCCCCCCCCGCCCCTGCCCCCCCCGGGGTGGCTCAGGCCAGCAGCCGCACCCACCCCACTCATTTTTGGTTATCTAAAGCCATCTTGAGCCCTCCGCGCAATCTGCGGGCCCCCAAACGCCAGACTGCCCCCCCCAATGAAAGAAGGGGCCATACAGCCTTATACAGACCAATCTAAGCTGGGGGGAAGGGGAGAAGCTAGGTCCATAGGCCACAGGGGGCACAATATGGCATCCACTCTTTCCCAGGACACTGGGCTAGATGGACCTTTGGTCTGACCCAGTCTGGCCATTGTGTCCCCGCAGCCCCCCAGTAATACAGGGGTGCTGCAGGACTGGTTTCCATTTCTGATCAGACAGGGCTTAAAGAGAGTTTATTGTGCTTTAAAGCCCCTGTTCCCCGCAAATGAGGGGCGAGGGACATTGAGATCCCTCAACATCCCCCCCAATTTAGATCAACCCTCCCCAACCCACAAGGCAGCAACTGGATATAAACGAGGGGATTCAGGGGGTGGGAAAAAGGATAAAAACAAAATTCTACGTGATATAAATTCTGGGGTCACCCCCTCTTTAAAAACCAGAGACCCTGAAAGGAAAGCTGCCCCCAGATTTAAAATCATCCCCCCAAAAATATATATATATGTATATCGAAGTAAAAACAGCTGAGCGCCCCCTGCCCCATGTCAACATACAGGGTCCTGGAGAGAAGGCGGCCCAGAGAAGGGTTAAAATCTCTGAGTTAAGGCAGCAGAAGTCAGCCCCCCAGCCCACCCCACCCCCCCGGGGCGCCGGCTCCACCTCTACGAGTCCTTGTTCTCCAGTGAGAGCTGGGCCGTGGCGTGGGGCAGGTCGGTGCTGACACGTCGCCCACCCCCGTCCAGGGCGCCCCCGCCCTCCCGCTCCCCCTTCACCTTCTTGTCATCCGCCTCATCGGGGCCCCCCCCCGCGCCCGCCTCCAGCCGCTGGTCCTCGCTCCAGCGCCTCTTGAAACGCAGCTTGAGGGGGATGCACTGGCCGCTCTCCTCGCCCTGCCGGGGGGCCAGGGCTACCGGGGGCTCCCCAGGCTTCTCGGGGGGGACGGGGGGAGCCTTGAACACCTCCTCATCTTCCTCGCTGACGTCCGTCACCTCCACCGTCACCTCCTCCTCCTCCGACTCCCCCTCCGAGATGGGCTCCACCTTGATGCAGGGCAGCTGCGGCTCCGGGGCGGCCCCTTCGCCGGGGGGCGCCGGCACCTTGTCCCGGTTCCGCCGGCCCAGCGGGGGCGGCTGCAGTTTGAATTTGAAGGGGGCGGGGGGCTCCTCGGGCGGGGGCGGCTTCTCGGGGCGCTGGGGCTGGGGCACGAGGATGTGGGGGTAGTGGAGGAAGGCCCGGGGGCTGAGGTGGTAATTGTAGACGCTCTGAGTGTGTGCCTGCAGGTAGCGCTTCATGTCCTCGGGGTTGAAGGAGAAGTGGGAGCCGCCAGGGTACATGGGGCTCAGGGTGGGCGAGGGGGTGTAGTTCATGTGGGTGGGGGTGAGGGGCAGGGCGGGCGAGAGCTGGGGGGGCAGCAGGGCGCCAGGGCCGGCCATGGGGGACACTGGGAAGGGGCTGAGGGGCTCGGGCCCGCGGGGCCGGGGGTAGGCGCGGAAGAGGCTGTCGTGGGCCAGCCGGGGGTGGGCAGGCAGGGGGGGCCCGCGGAAGCCGCCCCCCTCGCCCGGCCCCCCGCCCCGGCGCCCCTCCTCGCCCAGCGGCTCCTCCAGCTCCGAGGTGGCCGAGGTGGCATCGCTGCAGTCGCTGACCGAGCCGCGGGCGAGGCGCCGGGCCACGGCCGAGAAGACGCCGGGCGAGCGCAGCTCCTCTGCCCCGGGCGACAACACCTCCGACGGCGTGGAGGGCGGGAAGCGGAAGTGGGAGCCGCCCGAGGGCACCGGCGGGGCGCTCTGGGGCACGGGGCCGCCTGCCACGGGAGGAGAAGAGTGAGGGGGACCCTCAGCGCCTGCCTGGCCCCCAGCGCCAGCCCACCAGCCCCCCGCCGCCCCCCGCCGGGATGAGCCACCACCTCAGCACAGCCCCCCCGCCCAGCCCCCCACCATCAGCCCCCATCCCGCACACAGCCTGGCCCCGCTCCTTCCCCCCTCCATAGTAACCCCAGTCCAGCCAGTCCTCTCCCATCCCCCACACCTACTATTTGCCACCCCCACTGCCTCCAATCCCCCCCATCCATCCTCACCGCATCCCCCACTGTGTCCCCATCCGGCCTACCCTCCCCCACTGCTCCCCCATTTTCCACCAAGTCCCCAGGCCCCGAGAGGTACCCTCCGCCCAATCCTTCCCAGAAGGGCCCCCCTTCCTCCCCCATCTACCCAAGCCCCCTCACCTGCCATGCCCATGTCGATGAAGGGGTAATTCACCAGCACCAGCTTGTTGAAGTTGAACTTGTAGGTGAATCGTTTCCCTTTGGTTTTGTGCAGGATCCGTTTGTTGTAATAGTACCTGGCGGGGGGAGCCAGGACCATCAGCCCCCACCATAGACCCCCCGGATCCCTCTCCCAGCCACAGCTCCCATCCCAGGTCCAGTGGTTTGGGGGAGGGGCCTGGGAGCCAGGACTCCTGAGTTCTCCACCTGCTTCTGGGAGGGGTGGGGGGCTGGAAGCCAGGACTCCTGGGTTTTCTCCCCAGCTCTGACACCGACGAATGGTGTGCTCTTTCTCTGCCTCGGTTTCCCCACCACCCCCATGGCGCCCCCACTCACCTCAGCGCCCGGCTCAGCTTGTCGTAGTTCATCTGAGGCTTGCACTTGCGGACGCCCCACAGCCGCGCCACCTCGTCGGGGTCCTTGATCACGAACTCGCCGTAGTCGCCCTGCCAGGCGATCACGTCGTGGTACTCCTCCTTGCGCAGCAGCTCCAGGATGAAATGCCACAGCTGGATCTGCCGCGAGCCGGGGCTGGACTCGGGCTTGTAGGCCCAGTCAGGGAAGGCGAACCCTGTGGGGGGGAAGGGGCGGGGTGTTAGCCAGCACAGGAGGGGCACCGGCCCTTTAAGGTCTGGTTCACATAGGGGTCCAGAGATGCCCAAACTGGCCCCCCTCAAAACAAAATGACAGGACCCGGGAGGCAGGACTCCTGGGTTCTCTCCCAGCTCTGGGCGGGAAGCGGGGCCTGATGGGTTAGAGCAGGGGCTTCTGGGAGCCAAGATTCCTGGGTTCTCTCCTGGCTCTGGGAGGGGAGCGGGGTGTAAGTGGTTAATGCCCCCCATGCCAAGTCCCGGGGTGTAGACACAAGGTGTGTGCGTCTTCCCTGCCCTGGGAGGGAACAGGAAACCGGGTGCCGCCAGGAGCCTGGGACACCCGCCAAGCCGCTTCCAGTCGGGGTCCATGGGCCAGCTGGACTACCCCGCCCCTCACTCCCGACCTACAGCTCCCCCATTTCAGGGCTCATGAGAAGTCCCTGCACCCCTGAGGCTTGCCCCACACTGAGTTGTGGCTGCCTCTGGCATGGGGCAGAATCCAACCCCCCCCATATGGGGAATAGCAGCCTGAGGCCCCCCCCAGCCCTGTGAGAAGGGGCTGGGGGTGTCTGTGCCGCGGGCAGACAGCTGAGGTCAGCACCTCCCAAAGAAGCTGCCTCTGTCCAGCCCCCTCCCCCCACCTTATCCCTGCCCCCTCTGCTACGCCCCGCCTCTCCCCCCCCCCCGATTCCCCCCCAAGCTATACCACCAGAGCCTCGCCAACCCACGGCCTCCCCCCCCACACCCTGGCAGGAGGCGGCTCCTCCAGGGGCACAGTTTAGCATAAGGCTCAGCCCCCAGCCGGGGGTCTGGTCTCTGCACCTCGACCCCCCCCAAAACAGGTAACAGGCCGCACAGACATGGGCCATTTCCCAGCGTGCTGTGGGGCCACCCCCCCACACCCTGCCCGTCTCGCCAGCCAGACTGGCTGCGCCAGCAGCAACTCCCAAAAACCACTGGCCCCCCAAAAACACCAGGGGGAGCCACAGCCCCTCGACCTCCCCAGCACCCCCCACCCGGTTAACCCCATCAGCGCCAGGCCCTCCCACGCAGCCCAGCTGGGGGGTGGGAAGCTGACCCCCCAGTGGCTGGAGGGTGTCCTTGTCAAGGGGCACAGGCCAGCATCCCAGCCCCTGCTGGGGGCGCGGTTTCCCATTTCCCAAACCCCAGGCGCTCAGAGCCCATCAATAATTCAGAGCCTCTGTAATGGAGGCCGGGCGCCGCGGGGGGGCGGGGGGGCGCGAGGCCAGAGCCGCAGACAGAGCCATTAGGGCGATGATCTCACCCCCCCTCCAGCCCAGCCCCCCCTCCGGCAGGGGTGGAGCAGAGAAGACCCCCCACACACACAGCTCAGAGGCAGAGGCAGCTCCCACCCTTGGGGGCCAGGGCACCCCAATCCAAACTGGGGGGGGCACCAGGAACGGGAGGGGCTGGGATTGGAGGAATGCAGGGTAACACCCAGCCCTGCACCCCAAAGCACTGAGGGGGTCTCCCCCAGTCTCCTGCCCCCCACCAACCCACACTGGGTGCCGCGGGGCCTCGGCAAACGCATCCAGCCCACCCCCCTCCAGCTTCCAGTCTCCAAGCAACAGGCAACAGAGCGAGCCAAGCACTAAAAATAACCCGCCAGGAGGCCGAGGGAAGGAGCAGGCTGGGGAGGGCCCCTGGCACCCACACTCCCTACCCCCCCCCCACCAGGAACCCAGGTGATCAGGACACCTCCCCTCCCCCACCTCCCTGGAGTCCCACCTGGGATGCAGCCATACAATTGCCTTTTACTTTCCAGCACAGGGCCATGTATAACCAGCCCCCTACGCCCTACCCCAGAGGTGGCTGCATCCCAGTGCCAGGCGAGGGCTCCCTGTATAACCAGCCTTTGCACCCCACCCAGAGGGGCCGCATCTTAGTGCCAGTGAGGCCCTCAGATCTGGGGCAAGGAGGAGCTGGAAGGAGACATCCCCCCTCCCTGGCAAAGACCTTCTCTCCAGGAAAATCAGGTGGGGTCACTGGTCCAGAGGATCAAGTGGGCAAAGAGGGCAGGAAGAGGAGGGACCATGGGGTCTGAAACCCCCACCCCCAAATCCCCACTGGCCCCAGCCAGATAGCTGGAAGCTCCCCTCCCCCCACGGGCCCCTCCCCCCCAGCCTCTGACTCAGCCCCACTTACACACAGGGGCCTGTTCTTGCTAATTAGCCCAGGGAAGGGGGGGGCTCTGACATCAGCCGCCCGCAGAGATCCTGTGAATGGGGTCACTGTTCCCCGGCTGGCGCTGCCAGACACGCGGGGTGACCCCCCTCTGCAGCCCCCCCAACAAAGCCTTCCCCAGGTGCGAGAGCTGGGGGGGCTGCGGGTGAGGGGGGCCACACAAGGATACGTGAGTGGGGCACTGGGGGGACACTCCAGGCTTCCCCCACCCTACACCTACTGGGACTTTAGGGGGCACCACCCACAGACCCATATCTGTGGGGCTGAATAACCCTCCCTTTATTGCCGTAGGGGAGGCAACTGAGACCCCCCCCCCGTGGTGGAACCCCCATTCCAATGGCTGCTGGGGGGGGGGGGGGAGGTGCCAGAGCCAACTGTTAAGTAGAGGGGCCCTGATGAAGGATCAAGGGTGCTGATTCCTAGATCCAGGCCTGGGGGTGGTTTGGGGCCCCCAGCCCCACCTCTGTAAGAAAGAGTTGAGACAGCAAACCCCCGGCCAGGAGCTGGAGCATTCCTGCTCCCCCCCCACTCAGGACACTCACCGAGCCTACAGCCTGCCCCCCAATCCCAGCAACCCCCTCTCGTGGCCCCCCCAAACACACTCCTTGAGGGGCCCCCTGCTCTGTCCCCCCAGGGGTGTCAGTTCTAGGCCCCCCGACAAAGGCAGAGCCAGCTCAGGAGCCAGTGACTAAGCTGGTGCCCACTCTCCCGCGGGTGCCCACCTCCCGCCCGTGTCCCCATCCCCCGCCAGCTCTCCGCCAGGGAGAAGGGGGCGGGGGGGGGGCACAAAACCACAGTCTGCTGGCAGGCGCAGCCCCCGGGTCTGGCATGAGCCGCCGGCAGCCTGGTGCCAATGGGTGGGAAGGCCAGACATGGGGGGGAGGGAGGCCGTGCTGCCACCCGCCCCCCGGGCCATGCCAGCTGCAAACTCCTGGGAGCATCCCCCCCACCCTTCGAAAGGTTCCCCCCTCGTATGCAACCCAGCTGCCCCATAACATCTGCTCGGCTGAGCTGGGGGAGGAGATGTTGGCTCTGGGGCGATCCCAGAGAGTTGGGGGGCTGGAATTCGCCGGGGTTCAGCCAGAAGAAGCGGAGCCCAGCCCCTGCCCACACACAATGCACCGACTGTTCCCTGCCCGTCTTCCCTCCAAGTCTCAGCTCTCGGCCAAGCCCCCCCCCCGGACATTTTCCATTGCTCCCTAAGTGCGGGCACGTCTGGGGCGCAGACCGGCTTGGGGAGGGGGCGGGGGAGAGACACGATTCACCTCTTTTCCCATCTCGCTGTGTGGGGGGGGGCAGGACCCCCGCGCCCAGCCCCACAGCAGGGCCTGCAGAACCCCCGGCCCTGGGGGACAGAACTGAGGTGTTGGCGAGCGGGAGTGGGTGGGATCTGGAGTTGGGAGCCCTAAGTTTGGTGTGGGGGGGGAGATGGCGTCACTGTCTCTTTAAGCGCCCCCCCCCCCCAAACCGCACCACCTCTGTGACTAATCCCTGGAGCCAGCAGCTAACAGAGCCGGGATCGAATTCCAGCCCCCCCCCCCCCCGAATATTACATCACTCCCATTCCTCCAGCCTCAAGCCGCAGCCTCCGGCGGGGGGGGGGACCACATCATAGCAGGGTGTCTGCGCGCTGGGGGGGGGGGGGGCTGGTACAGCCGGGGGCAGAGCTGAGCGCCCCCGCCCGCCCTCAGAGAGCCTCAAAACTGGGGGGCCAGTACAAAGGGGGTGGGAGGCTAAGGGGGCCATCGGCCAGCAGAGAGCGGGAGGGGGGTAAATCCGCGGGCTCTGATTTCGGGACGGGGGGGGGGGGGGTCTCGGTCGGCCTGTCCGGAACTTTCCCAGAGTCGAAGACAGGAAAAAGTTCTCCCGCCGCACTTATGGGGCGGGCGGGGGGGCGAGACAAGTCTGAACAGAAGCGAGCAGCACTTCAAAAAAACACCCAGATTCCTGGAGACAATGGGCTGGGGTGGGTGGCGCCAGGGGGGGAGGGGGAGCCCGGCACAAAACCAGCCAGGGGGGAGGGGAAGGGGGGGCAGGTCTTTGCAGAGGGAGTTCCCCCCCCCCGTCCCGCACAGGCAAGGGGACGGGGCATTTTCAAGCAATGAAGCCGCTCAACCAACCCGCCCCCCCCCCAATTCAGCTTCCCCCCTCCCGCCCCCAGTCCCCGGCCAAAGTCCAGCCACAGAGTGGACAGTGACCCCCCGCCCGCCCCACGGAAAGCTGGTTGCAAAGTGGCTTCTTCCCCCCACCCCGTCCAGCTCAGCCACAGCACAATCGAGCCCCCCCACCCGGGTAAAGTCCGGAGCTAAAGGCTACACCCCCCCCCCCAACTGTATTTAAGGTGGTATAGCCTCTGTTTGTAGTTGGGGAGGGGATCTGGGTCAGCGATAGCTACGATCCCCCCCCTTTCGGTGTGCTGGGGGGGTAAAAATACAGAGTAAAAGGCTGCCGATTAACCCCCCCACACACGCACACCGGGGAAGACCAAGATCGGCGCTGGGTTTAAGGTGGTATCGTCCTCTCAAAGGAGGGGAAAAAAAGTGTGTGTGGGGGGGAGAGAATTCCAACCGGCTCGGTCTTCCTGGAGGGAAAACACACCCTGCCGCCATCCCCCCCCCCCAACACAAACATTAAAGTGGGGGCAGAGATTCGCCCCCTCCCCCGCCGGGCGCCACCTTAACGCCGCGTTGTTTGTCGGAAACAAAAAGTTCCTTTTCGAACGTTGAGTTTCCAGTTCGGAACTTTGCAACTTTTCTCTCCCCAGGACCCGGGGGGGCAGAGACCCCCCCCCGCATGGGCCGACAGCGGGGCGGGGGCTGTTACTAGCCCGGGTGGTATCCGGGGGTGCAGACCCCCGCGCAAAATAATGCGCCCCCTCCCGCAGAAGCCGAGAGGCGGAGTCACCCCGGAGCCCCCCCAAGCTCCCCTCCCCCCACGCGCGGGGCCCCCCACGCCGCGGCCCCGGCAGCAGCTGGGGCCGGGAAATGCAACAGGTCCCACTGCGCCAAACTCCACCGCAGCCTGCCCAGGAACCCCCCCCAAGCCGTGGGGTGGGGGAGGGACCCACGCGCCCACCCCGGAGCAGGACCCACGAACTTTCCAACCCCCCGCCCCAGCCACCTCCATCAGAAGCGCCAAGGGCGAGTCCTGCCAGCCCCCCCCAGGCCTCACCCCCCCAGCTCCTGCCCCCCACCGCCGCCACTTGTATCCCCCTCCTCGGTACTTCTGCCTCCCCCGCCCCCCACTGCTCCCAGCCCCCCACTTCCTCCTCTCCCTGCCCCCCAGGCCCCCCCCACATCACTTGCTCCCAAGATGCCCCCTCCCAGCCCCCCCGAAACCTTGGGGGGACACCCCCACCTCCAAATCCCTCCAGCCCCCCCAAGCTGGAACCCCAGCCCCCCAAAACCCTGGGCGAACCCCCGCCCCCACTTCGTCCAGCCCCCCAAAACCCTGGGGGCACCCCCTAACTTCCCATGCCCCACGTGGTCCCAGCCCCCCGCGGTCCCCACCTGCGTCCGCAGGGGTCTTCATGGCTCCTGCGCTGCAGCCGCCGCCGGGTCGGACTCGGTCTCTTCCCCCCCCGGCACCCCCCCTCCGCCCCTTCCCGGCCTCATATGGAGCCGGGACGCCCACGCCCCCTGCAAGGACGTCACCGCCGCGTCGCCATGGACACTGAGCCCGCCCCCTCGGCCGGCTCCGCCCACAGACGCCGGAGGGGAGGGGCGGCTTAAAAGGGCCGCACAGAGAGTGGGGCGGGAATGGGGCCCGATGGGGTTGGGGTATCCGGGGACAGACGCGGGCATCCAGGGTAGATGCGGGGGTAGGTGGGGTATCAGGCAGGGGTAGATGGGGAGGAGGTATCCGGGGTAGATGCGGAGGTAGGTGGGGTATCAGTCAGGGGTGTCGGGGGTAGATGGGGGTATTGGTCAGGGGTGTCGGGGATAGATGGGGTGGTAGATGGGGTATCAGTCAGGGGTAGATGGGGAGGAGGTATCCGGGGTAGATGCAGAGGTAGGTGGGGTATCAGTCTGGGGTGTCGGGGATAGATGGGGGGGTATTGGAGGTAGATGGTGTATCGGTCGGGGGTAGATGGGGAGGAGGTATCCGGGGTAGATGCAGAGGTAGGTGGGGTATCAGTCTGGGGTGTCGGGGATAGATGGGGGGGTATTGGAGGTAGATGGTGTATCGGTCGGGGGTAGATGGGGAGGAGGTATCCGGGGTAGATGCAGAGGTAGGTGGGGTATCCGTCAGGGGTGTCAGGGGTAGATGGGGGGTATTGGTCAGGGGTGTCGGTGGTAGATGGGGTATCAGTCAGGGGTAGATGGGGAGGAGGTATCCGGGGTAGATGCAGAGGTAGGTGGGGTATCAGTCTGGGGTGTCGGGGATAGATGGGGGGGGTATTGGAGGTAGATGGTGTATCGGTCGGGGGTAGATGGGGAGGAGGTATCCGGGGTAGATGCAGAGGTAGGTGGGGTATCCGTCAGGGGTGTCAGGGGTAGATGGGGGGTATTGGTCAGGGGTGTCGGTGGTAGATGGGGTATCAGTCAGGGGTAGATGGGGAGGAGGTATCCGGGGTAGATGCAGAGGTAGGTGGGGTATCAGTCAGGGGTGTCGGGGGTAGATGGGGTGGTATTGGAGGTAGATGGTGTATCGGTCGGGGGTAGATGGGTCAGGGGGTAGATGGGGTATCAGTCGGGGGTAGATGGGACAGGGGGTATCCAGGGTAGATGGGGGGGTAGATGGGCAGGGGGTATCTGGGGTAGATGCGGAGGTAGGTGGGGTATCAGTCAGGGGTGTCGGGGGTAGATGGGGGGTATCGGTCAGGGTGTCGGGGATACATGGGGTGGTATTGGAGGTAGATGGTGTATCGGTCGGCGGTAGATGGGGAGGGGGTATCAGGGGGTGTCTGGGGGCAGGGCAGATGGGAATGGAATATGGGGGCAGGACTGGGGTGGGGGAGGGGCGAGTGACTGGGTGGTGGGGTGGGGTGGGTCTGGGGAACAGGAGGGAGAGTATCTGGAGGATCAGGAGGGGCTAGGGGGTGGAACAGGGGGCTCAGGCTGGGGAGATGTGGGAGAAAGGGTGTGTCTGGGATGGGGAACTTGGGGGATTGGGACTGTGGGGGGCAGGATGGGGATTCTGGGGCGCTCTGGGGGAGGATGCTCAGCACAAAGGGTGTGTTTGGGGGGACAGGACTGGAGGGGGGAGCCCAGGGCTGGGCTGGCAGGGGCTGCGGGTTGGGTCGGAGTGAGGGGCACCGGCAGAGTTGGGGGAGGCAGGGCTGGGCAAGCAGGGGCTGCAGGTTGGTTTGGGGGCTGGGCTAGCAGGGCTGTGGGTCAGGAGTGAGGGGCACTGGCAGAGCTGGGGGGAGCCCAGGGCTGGGCTAGCAGGGGCTGTGGGTCGGGAGTGAGGGGCATCAGCAGGGCTGGGGAGGGAGCCAGAGGAACATGGGGCAGGGGTTTGCTGGGTCTGGACATGGGGGGGACTCCCAGACAGACAGGATACGTGGGTCAGTCCATTGCTGGGGGCAGGGGGGTCTGGTCATCCTCTAGCCAGGACAGGGAGACCCCCCCCCACCAGGGTCTCCTTGCCATGAGACCACCCCAGACCTGGGGCGAGGGTGGGCTTGGAAAAGGGGCCAGTGCGTGTGTTGGGGCTGGTCCCTACTGGGGACAGGGCTGAGACCTGGCAAACTCGATGTGGGCTGGGGGGGCAGGTGCAAGTTGTGTGTTAGGTGTGCGGAGTGTGTGTGTGAAGGGTTCGCCTGCCTGCAGGTGTCTGGGAGCGTGGGTGCAGTGGGGGGGGTGCATTGCCAGGTGTGTGGGGTGTGCAGGGAGTCCAAGGTGTGTTGGAGTATGCAGGGGGTGTGGGCATGCAAGGTGCATTTGGGGGTGCAAGGTGTGTTTCACTGTGCAGGGGGTGTGGGGCATGCAAGGTGCATTTGGGGGTGCAGGTAAAGGGTGTGAGTGGGCAAGGCTGGGTGTGTTTGTGACGTGTATCCATGTGTCCATCCGTGTGTGTGTCGTGTCAGTGTCATGTTTCCCTGTGTCTGTCCCGCGTGTCCGTCCATGTGCGTGCGTGTGGGTCTCCCCGGGCCCCTCCCCCCTCACGTGGGGCCCGGTGGGGGTAATTATAAAGGTGTTTGTTTTCGATTGCCTCATTTAGACACAAGTGGCTTTTGTTTGGTGTGTGCACGTGTGTGTGCGTGCGTGTCTGATGCAACCACTTAACACTCACAGAGCAGGAAACGTCCCCCCCTCGCACAGGGGGAGCCCCGACCCCGCTGCCAGGGTCAGAGGCCAGGGGATCTCACCGTCCTCATCTTCTCCCCCCCCCCAAGTAAGGCCCAAATTACTGGGGGGGAGGGAGGGATTCTGGTTCCTACATCAGGTGCTGGGGGAGGACACCTGCTCTGAGACAGAGACAAGATCACTATTAATTGGGTTGTTACCAAGGCCTGAGGCAGCTGCCGTGGAGAATTTCTACATGCATGTGCAAGCTACAGAGGAGCGTGCAAAAGGAGAGGAGGTGTGAGCAGGTGTGTGAGAGGGGGGGAATCTGTGTGAGTGTGCAAGGGAGTATGTATCCAAAGGGGATTTGTGTGTGCAAAGGGGGTGAGTCTGTGTGCAAGGGGATGTGTTAGTGGCTGTGCACAGGGGATGAGTGTGCATCCTAGGGGGAATCCATGGGTGTGTAAAGGGGGCAGGTGCGCATGCAAAGGGGCTGAGTGTGTATGCCAGGGGCCATGTGAGTGGGTGTGCAAAGGATGATGAGTGTGCATGAGAGAGGAGGAGGAGGAGGGATGAGTGGGTGTGCAAAGGGAGAGAGGGTGTGGGGCCAGCCATGGAATCTGTGTGTGCAATGGGGTGTGATGGCCTGGGAGTGCCCCCTCCTTTGCACACGTGGGTGTACCCCAACCCACCCTTACCTTGCCCTCTCCAGGTGGATCCATCCCGTCTGTGCTCCAGGGAGGGGCACCTGCAGTGCATGCCACAGGCTGGGGGGGAGGGAGCTGGTGGGACAGAAGTGGGGGGTGGTTACAATGCACAAGAGACCCAGGGCAACCCGCCCAGAAAACCCCTCCGCTGGTGCCCTGAAGAAATACCACCTGTGAAAACTCCCCTCCCTGGGCCCCACCTCAGGACGGCTGACCCAGCCCCCTGGAGCCAGGGCTCCTGCCCCGTCCCCCCACAATGCCCCCTGCTGCGGGAGGCTGGGGCTGGAGTAGCCGGGAGCTCCCCTGGGGTCCCCCTGTGTTGCCCTATGTCCCCCAGCCCTGGGGGAAGCGCCCCCTACTGGGTGGACACCTCCACCCGGCACTGCCCTTGCGCCTAGCGGGGGGAGGGGGCGGGGAGCAGCGGGCCAGGGCTGGTGCCGCTGGTTCTGGGCCCCGGGTATAAATAACTCTCTTATAAATAATGCAGCGTTATTCTCGCTATAATTATCGGCTGGGAAGCCTGTGGCCGGGCGGATGCATTAGGCGCAGTGCCCCTGCCCCTCCCCCTGTGCCCCAAACACCCCCCCCAGCCAACCCCCGACCTGCTTGGGGAGCTGGCAAATCAGAGCCCAGGTACCTAGCAAAAACAGCCCTTCTCCCCCGCACCCCCAAACTGCACTGGAAGGAATGGTCCCCGCCTGGGCACTGCCCCAGGGAAGCTCCCGGCACCCGGGTCCCCGCCTGGGCACTGCCCCAGGGAAGCTCCCGGCACCCGGGTCCCCGCCTGGGCACTGCCCCAGGGAAGCTCCCGGCACCCGGGTCCCCGCCTGGGCACTGCCCCAGGGAAGCTCCCGGCACCCGGGTCCCCGCCTGGGCACTGCCCCAGGGAAGCTCCCGGCACCCGGGTCCCCGCCTGGGCACTGCCCCAGGGAAGCTCCCGGCACCCGGGTCCCCGCCTGGGCACTGCCCCAGGGAAACTCGTGGCCCCGGGTTCCTTTTTCATTCTAAGATTCGACAGCATGTGATTTAATAAGAATCATCGTTGCTAATTATTGCTGTCCTCCCCCTCCGGCGGCAGGGGCATTTCCCAGCCTGAGGAAAGACAGCATCTCACCCCCATTTTCTAGGTGAGAAACTGAGGCATGGACTGGCAAAAGGACTTGCCGTATCTCAGGCACTGAGTCAGTATCAAAGAACCGAGGAGTCCTGGCTCCCAGCCACTAGCCCCTACTCCTTCCCCAGAGCAGAGGAGAGAACCCAGGAGTCCTGGCTCCCAGCCCCCTGCTCTAGCCCACCAGCCCCCACTCCCTTCCCAGAGCCATAAGAGAACCCAGGAGTCCTGGCTCTCAATCCCGCCAAATACCCAATAGTAGGAAAAGCTCCAGGTCACTTACAGAGCAAGCGAGCGAGGAAGAGGATGAATGTGGCAGGTGTGAGAAGGCGGCGGGGGGTGTGTGTTATCGCTTTCCGATGCCCCCCACCCGACGGTGAGGAGCACCGCTTGGGCGAGTGCAGTGGGGGGTTCCTAGGAAGGAGGGAAGGACAGCGTGGGAATGGGGAGGGTGGGGCGGGGGGCACAGGAGGTGGGGAGGATGCGGCTGGTGCTGCAGGGTGGGTGCCGGCGGCAGAAATAGCCACGGGAGGCAAAAGGAAAAGTTTGTTCCTGCCGCTGAATTAGCAGGGGCTAAAAACAGCTGCTGTGAAATCTGGGCCCGTCCCCAGCCCTGGGTGGCAGCCAGCTGGCAGAGCCCCGGCCCAGCCCTGCCCTGCCCTGGCTGCCAGGCTGTGGGCAAGGCAGAGTCCTCGCACGGGCTCGCACCAGCCTTCTCACGCACAGGGGAGAGGCACATGCCTGCAGGGGCTCGCAGGGGCACAAGGCTTTCCTGGCATCTGGATGTGCACCAGCGTGCTCTTGCACACATGTGCACTAGTGCCCTCTCGCACAAGCAGGGGCATGCACCAGTGTCCTCTTGCACACTTGCTTGCCCAAGCAGGTGCCACATGTGGTCATGTTGCACATTCACTGACACAATCAGGCAGAGTCATTCTTTCATCCTCTCATTTGAACAAGCAGACAGGCACACAGGCATCCTCTTGTGCATTTGCACATACACACTCATGGACCTACAGCCAGGCTCGCATAAGCAGAAACTTGGTCACTAGCTGGGGCACTGTTGGGGAGAAGCTCGAGCATCAGGGTTCCCAGCTGGGGCACTGCTGCAGGGAAGTTCACAGTGCCAGTGTTCCTGGCTGGGGGCACTGCTGAGGGGAAGCTTGCAGCACTGGGGGTGACCCTGGCTGGGGGCACTGCTGAAGGGAAGCTCGCAGCACTGGGTCCACTTCTTGGTCTGCAGAGAGAGGAGAGGTCTGGGGCAGTGCTGGAAGGGTGGCTGAGGGGACTGAAGGAAGTGGAGGGGCAGGTGGGAGCAGGAATACAGTTGAGGAGGGGAAAGAGAAACCCAGAAAGGTTGGGGTTAGGGATGCCAGGCACCTGGTCGAAAAGGGACCCTGGTGGCTCTGGTCAGCACCGCGGACTGGGCTGTTAAACATCTGGTCGGCAGCGCAGCGGGGCTAAGCCAGGCTCCCTGGCTCCGTGTGGCCGCCATGTCTGGCTCCTAGGCACAGGGAAGCTCTGTGTCCTGCACCCCCCCCCCCCCCCGCGCCAGCTCTGCAATCCCATTGGCCGGGAACTGCAGCCAGTGGGAGCTGCGGGGGCGGCGCCTGCAGGCATGGGCAGTACACACTGTGCAGAGCCGCCTGGCCGTGCCTCCGCCTGGGGGCCGCTTCCGGGAACAGCGCAGAGCCTGGCTTAGCCCCACTGAGCTGCCGACCGGGAACCTCCTGAGGTAAGTGCTGCCCGGCTGGAGCCTGTCCCAGGTCAGAACCCCCTCCTGCACCCTAACTCCCTCCCAGAGCCTGCACCCCCCCTTGCACCCCAAACTCCTGCCCCAGCCCTGAGCCCCCCTCGGCCCCACCTCCCAGCCTGGAGCCCCCTCCTGCATCTGAAACCCCTCATCCCCAGGCCCACCCCAGAGCCCACACCCCCAGCAGGAGCCCTCACCCCCTTCTGCACCCCACCCCCTGCCTCAACCCGCAGCCCCCTCCCACACCCTGAACCCCTAATTTCTGGCCCCACCCAAGAGCCCACAGCCCCAGTTAGAGCCCTCACTCCCTCCCACACCCCAGCCTAGTGAGAATGAGTTATGGCAGAGAGAGTGAGCGATGAAGGGAGAAGGGCTGGAGTGAGTGGGGATGGGGCCACAGAGAAGGGGCTGGGGTGGGGCAAGGGTGTTTGGTTTTGTGCAATTAGAAAGTTGGCAGCTCTAGTTGGGGTGGGGCATGGGACCCCTCCCCTTGGAATGCACTAGCCCCAATGAGAATTTACCATCCGGGTTCTTAAAGGGCCAGCACAGTCGTGGAGCCCAGACCCCCATGGTAGCCACCCCACGGGGCAGAATGTGCATTGCATTGCTTCCACTAACGCAGTGGTTCTCAAACTTCTGTCCTGGTGACCACTTCCACCCAGCAAGCCTCTGAGTGTGACACCCCCACCCCCCAAAAAAAATTAAAAACACTTTTTTATATATATAACACCATTATAAATGTTGGAGGCAAAGTGGGGTTTGGGGTGGGGTGGAGGCTGACAGCTCATGACCCCCCGTGTGATAACCTCTCGACCCCCTGAGGGGTCTCGACCCCCAGCTTGAGAACCCCTGCACTAAGGGGGGCATGTGCATGTGGGTGGAGGCAGGGTGTGAGGGGAGTAAGTTGCATTGTGCACATGGGGAAGTGAGTTGCAGTGCAACCAGCCATGGCCCTATGGATGTGGAGTTGTCTTCACCCTGGGGTGGAGAGTGGCCTCACGTTCATTGGTATCTGCGTGTGCATGGAGCAGCGGCGAGCAACCTGCAGTCAACGTCAGCAAAATGTCTTGCGGCCCGCAATCAGATTAGCCGCAGGTTGCCCACCACTGGTAGGGAGCGTTGCATTTCCTGCACTGCACGCACCAATGTCTCTGTGAGGGGGCGGCTGATTGCATGCACTGCTGCCGTTTGCATTGCGTTCAGTCTGCATGTGCGTGTGCGCGCAAGACATATCACAGTTTCTCTGTGTGTGGATGGGGAGTTTCTTTGCACTGGGGCAGGAGGGAGTTGTATTCCATGCACCGGTTTCTCTGCATACGTGGAGTTGGCATTTTGGGATGTATAAGTAGGGGCATAGCGAGCAGATCGAGGGACGTGATCGTTCCCCTCTATTCGACATTGGTGAGGCCTCATCTGGAGTACTGTGTCCAGTTTTGGGCCCCACACTTCAAGAAGGATGTGGATAAATTGGAGAGAGTCCAGCGAAGGGCAACAAAAATGATTAGGGGACTGGAACACATGAGTTATGAGGAGAGGCTGAGGGAGCTGGGATTGTTTAGCCTGCAGAAGAGAAGAATGAGGGGGGATTTGATAGCTGCTTTCAACTACCTGAAAGGGGGTTCCAAAGAGGATGGCTCTAGACTGTTCTCAATGGTGGCAGATGACAGAACGAGGAGTAATGGTCTCAAGTTGCAGTGGGGGAGGTTTAGATTGGATATTAGGAAAAACTTTTTCACTAAGAGGGTGGTGAAACACTGGAATGCGTTACCTAGGGAGGTGGTAAAATCTCCTTCCTTAGAGGTTTTTAAGGTCAGGCTTGACAAAGCCCTGGCTGGGATGATTTAACTGGGAATTGGTCCTGCTTCGAGCAGGGGGTTGGACTAGATGACCTTCTGGGGTCCCTTCCAACCCTGATATTCTATGATTCTATGCATTTTGTGCACTGGTGTCTGGATGTAGGAGACTTTCGTTACCTGTGCTGGTGGTCGAAGTTGTGTTGCATGTATATACACGGGTGGGGGCAGTTGCATTCCATGCTCTGTGCCCACGCAGGGGATATGATGCAGGCATCTGTATCTCTGTAGGAGGTTGCATTCCATGCATCCGTGTTTCTGTACAGAGGGGGTTGCAGTGTTTGAATGAAGGGATGGACAGTTCTACCTGTGCGTGAAGGTTACATGGCATGGATCGATGACAGGAGTTGCAGTCCATGAACCATTTCTGTGGAGCGGGGGAGGGTAGAGCAGCATCGCATGTGCCGATGTCTGTGCATGCAGTGGGAGGGGGATTGCATTGCATTGCATGGGCCAGTCTGTGTGGGCGATCCTCTGCAGTCTATGCACTGGTGTCTGTGCGGGGGGGGAGGGGGATTGCATTGCCTGCACCAGTGTCTGTGCACAGGAAGTGAATTACATGCACCTGTGTCTGTACAGGGCGATGGTGTTGCATTCCATGCAACAGTGTGTACAGGGGGTTGCATTGTGTGCACCCATGCCTGCGCGGGGAGGGGGGCCTTGCATAGCATGCATCAGTCTGTGCGTGGGAGGGTTTGCATTGCACGCAGCACATGTGTGCAGGGGTTGTGTTAAAATGCAACCCCCCCACACCCTTGCATGCAATGCATGGACCAGCGTGTGGGTTGCATAGCATGCACGGGTGCACGTGCGGGGTTGCACCGACAAAAAGCAACCCTGCACACACCAGTGCATGCCATGCAACCCCTTTGCAGGCATGTCGGAACATGCAATGCACGGACCGGTGGGTGGGGGTGGCACTGTATGCCTCGGTGCACGCGCAGGGGTTGCATTGCGTGCACCAGCGTGCGCAGGGCGGTTGCGCGGCGCACACAGGCGTTGGGGAAAGGAGCTGCGTTGCATGCATCGGTGCGCGCGGGGTATGTACGTTGCATTGCACGCCCCGGAGGGCGGGGGGGGGTTGCATTGCACGCACCGCGGGCGCGCGGCGGGGGATACCAGCGGCCGCGGCTCCCAGGCTCCAGCGTGTCACACACACGCCGCTCCGCCTTCCCCCCTGGCCTGCCGAAGGCGGCTTCTGATTGGACGAGGGCTGTGCCGACCCTAGCCAATGGGGGCACAGTGCGATGACTTCATCCTTTGGTCGCCCCGGGCGCGGATTGGCTGTGGCCAGCCCCGCCCCCGGCCCCCACGTGGGGCGTGTGTGTGTGCTGGGGGCGGGGGGGTTCCCGGTCCGGGCGCTGATTGGCCGCGGTGCGGGCCGCGGCGGCTCCGCTGTTGCCGAGAGGAAGCGCGAGGGGCCCGGACGAGGCGCTACGGAACCGGGCCGGGAGAGACCGCCGGGTGAGCGCATGAATATGTTAATGAGATGCAAATGACCCTTCCCCGGGAGGGCGTCCGGAGGGGGCTCCTGTCCTCTCCCCTTGGAGTTTCGCTCCCAGGCCCTGCGGGGGGGGGGCGCCCGCCGAGCTGCCGCGGGGGGTGATGGGAGTTGTAGTCTTTCCGCGCGGGGGGGGCCGCCCAGTGGCTTCCGAGGGGCGGGTCACGGCGCGGACTACGTCCCCCAGCGCGCAGCGAGCGGCGCCGGGCCTGGCCTGGGGCAGGGTCGGTCGCGGGGGCTGCTGGGAGATGTAGTGCGGGGCGTCCGTCGGCGGGGACTACGCCTCCCGGCAGGTTCCGCGCCGGGCGGGAAGCGGCCGCGCTGCGTACCGGGAGCCGTAGTCGTCCCGCGGAGCGGGGGCGCCGGGGCTCGTGCCGGGATGCGGACTACAACTCCCATGACGCGCCGCGCGGCCTCGCGCTTCCCCCCTCGCTCCGCGCCATGTAAACAAGTCTGGGCCTGGCCCCGCCCCGCCCCTCTCTGCTATTGGCTACTGTACCTCCTGTGCCGGAATCCTCTACGCCTTCTCGGTCTCTCATTGGCTACTGTAAGTGTCCCTCGCAGGGAAGGGGCAGGATGAGCCTGGGATAGTAACCGCCTCTCCTCACCTCTGATTGGCCACTGCCACTGCTAATCTTGGGAGGCGGGCCATGCCCAGGTTTGCCTCGTGTCCGTTGGTCCCCGCGACTGCCAGTCAGGGGTTTATGCGCGCTGATTGGCCGGCGGCTCCAGCTGGTCCAGATTCATTCACCATTTTGTCTGTTGGAGTAAAAGGGGCTCGGAGGGGCCGAGAGGGGCTCGGGCTGGACCATCCCGTGGTGCGGGGGGGGGACCGGGCTGTACCAACCCCCTGGATAGGGGGCAGGGCTGTACCAGGCTCCCCCTCGGACGGGGGGGGCAAACAGGTAAGGGGGTCCCCGGGGCGATACCAACCCTCCGTCAGAAAATAGGGGGAAGCCCCCCCGGCGGTACCAACCAATCCCCCCGCTCTGAGAATGGGGGGAGCCCCCTCTGACGGTACTAACCAACCCCCCTCTAAAAAATGGGGGGAGCCCCCCAGGGCGGTATGTACCGACCCCCCCCTCTAAAAAATGGGGGGAGCCCCCCAGGGCGGTATGTACCGACCCCCCCCGAAAATGGGGGGAGCCCCCCAGGGCGGTATGTACCGACCCCCCCCGAAAATGGGGGGAGCCCCCCAGGGCGGTATGTACCGACCCCCCCTGAAAATGGGGGGAGCCCCCCTGGGCGGTACCGACCCCCCCTGAAAATGGGGGGAGCCCCCCCCTGGGCGGTACCATCTTCAGTAGTGTGGCAGGAAAGGGCTGCACCATTTTTTGCAGGCTGGGCAAGGGGGTTGCGTTGCTATTATGGGATGGGGGTTTCCCGGGTGAGAGGGACCCCCTGGGATAGTATTATGGGTTGGAGAGTGGTGAGCCACTCAGGAGACCCCAGCGTGTGTCTGGGGAGCTGGGGGTGAGGGGGATCCTCTGGGCCTGACAGACTAGGGAAAATGGGGCCCAGGGCGTGGGGGTGTCAGGATGTCCTAGGGGGCCTGGGCGGTCGGTGTTGAGGCGGGGGGAAGGCTGGAGCTGGGGAAGAGGAGCTGGGGGGGGGTGCAGAAAAGGCAGACGGGGCTGGCATTGTGGGGGTGGGGGCTGGCCCGGGGGGGTTTTGGGATTGGGGTTCCCTGGTATTGGTGCGGTTGGCGGTTCTGGCCCCATTTCCTCCCAGGGATGCCCAGAGGGGCCCTGCTAGGCCAAGTGGCCCAGGACTCTGGAGGATACAGGCAGGGCCCAGCTGCTCTCCCTCCCTCAGCCCATCTTAAGCGGGGAGGGGGTGGCGTTCCAGCCACTCCTGGGTCTCTGCCTGAAATTGGGGGCCAGGAATCGTCCCGGGGGATCTCAGCAGCTGGGACGTCCCACACACCTTTACACACTCGGGGGGTGGGGGGGGCTTTAAGATCTGCACATGGGCAGAGAGATTTCCCCCACACACACCTTGCTTAACCTCTCCCTGCCTGGGGTAGGCTGGGCTGGGCCAGGATTCAGGGCAAACAGGTATGTGAGGGGCAAATTTAGCCCCGTTCCCAGAACAGGGTGTATTAGGGGATGTTCCTCTCCCACACAGGGGCTTACTGCCCCCACGTAGGAACCCACTTTCCCCCATGGTGGACATGAGATCCCAGCACTCCCTCTGGCCCCCCCGCCCTGGGACTATACACACAAACTCCCCCCTGGTAGTTGGGATGTTGGGGGAGGGCTGTGGGTCGGGGTTCAGGGGCCCCAGTAGAGCTGGGGGAAGCCCTGGGTGGGTTGTCCAGACCTCACTCCTTGACCTGGTCTCCCCCCCGCCCCTGCCCTCCCAGGTCCTGTGAGTTCACCCTGCCTGGAGGCTGGAAGATGAAACCCGCGAGGAAGGCTGCCAGCTCCTCTTCTTCCGCCTCGTCCAGCAGCAGCAGCAGCCGCTCTCCCCCATCCACTCGGGCGAAGACCCAGAAGCGCAGGACGGCTGAGGGGGGGCCCAAGCCGGCAGAGGAAGAGGAGGCGGGCGGGGGAGGTGGGGAGGAAAGCCCTGCCCAGCCCCCGCCTTTGTCAGGCCCCCATCTCATGCCAGTGAAGATGGACCCCGGCTCGCGGGAGCTGCCTGGCAGGCAGAGTGATCCCTACGAGACACCCGAGGGGGAGCCGGGGTGCGACGACCCCCCAGGGGAGCCCCCTCTGAGCCGCAAGACGGCCACCTTCAAATCCCGAGCCCCCCGCAAGAACCCAGCGGCCGGGGAGGAGTGGAGCGGGTCTGAGGGCTCTGGGGTGCCAGGCGAGGAGGGCGCCGGGCGCTGCCCCTCCTCCAGCACCGACACAGCCAGCGAGCACTCGGCTGACGAGGACGCCAAGGGAGCTGGGGGGGAGCTGTGGGGCCCGGCTCCCGGCCCCAGCGATTATGACCTGCGGCTGCTGCGCTCGCAGCGGGTCCTGGCCCGGCGCCAGGGCATCTTCCAGCCAGCCGTGGTCAAGCACGTCCGGCGCGGCCAGGACCTGGGAGTTCAGTTCGCCGGCGACCGGGCCGTCACCTACTATGAGGGGGCGCTGGGCTCGGGGGCCCTGGACGTGGTCCTGGACACCACGCCCTCTGCGGGCGCCGTGGCAGTTGGGGCCCGTGTCTGCGTCTGCGTGGCCCCCGAGGAGACGACCTACTACGAGGGCACTGTGATGGAGGTGAGCCTGAAGCCGGCCTCCTACAAGGTGCGTTTCGCCGGCCCCAGCCCGGCCCCCCGCAAGGACACGGTTTGGGTGCCACGCTCCGGCCTGCGGCTGCTGCGCCCACCCTGGAACCCAGCTGCCGCCGCGCCCCCCAAGCCAGAGGAGGAGGAGCCCCCTGGCCCTGAGCCCAAGCAGCCGGAGGACGCCGAGGTTTCCAAGATCAGCGCTGGCGTGCGGGGGGCCGGGGAGGAGAAGCCCTCGGCTGCCCCCCCACAGCTGCTGTCGCCCCCCAAATCCCCGGCATTCGCCCGCCTGCCGGAGCAGGCCTCCCCGCTGCTGAGCCCCGAGGCGGGCGGCAGCCGCAGCAGCAGCGTGGTGTCGGTGGAGAAGTGCAGCACGCCGGGCTCGGGGCGCTCCCGCACGCCCCTGACGGCCGCCCAGCAGAAGTACAAGAAGGGGGACGTGGTCTGCACCCCCAACGGCATCCGCAAGAAGTTCAACGGCAAGCAATGGCGCCGGCTCTGCTCCCGCGAGGGCTGCATGAAGGAGTCCCAGCGGCGGGGGTACTGCTCCCGCCACCTCTCCATGCGCACCAAGGAGCTGGAGAGCCTGTCGGAGGGCCGGGCCAGCGGGCTGCGGGAGGGCAGCGCCGAGTTCGACTGGGATGAGACGTCCCGCGACAGCGAGGCCAGCAGCGCCCGCGGCGACTCCCGCCCCCGCCTGGTGGCGCCGGCCGACCTGTCCCGCTTCGAGTTCGACGAGTGCGAGGCGGCCGTCATGCTGGTGTCGCTGGGCAGCTCGCGCTCGGGCACCCCGTCCTTCTCGCCCGTCTCCACGCAGTCGCCCTTCTCGCCCGCCCCCTCGCCGTCCCCCTCGCCCCTCTTCGGCTTCCGGCCCGCCAACTTCAGCCCCATCAACGCCTCGCCCGTCATCCAGCGGGCAGCCGCCCGCAGCCGCCACGTCAGTGCCAGCACGCCCAAGGGGGCGGGGGGCGGCGTGCTGAGCCCCGAGATGCTGCACCACGCCCCACACCGGGAGCGGCACTCCTCGGGCATCGTGCCCACCTTCCAGACCAACCTGACCTTCACCGTGCCCATGAGCCCCAGCAAGCGCAAGGCAGAGGCGCCCCACGGCGGGCCGGGGGGGGGCGCCGACTTCCAGAAGAGCGACAGTCTGGACTCGGGGGTGGAGTCGGTCTCCCACACCCCCACCCCCTCCACGCCCGCCGGCTTCCGGGCCGTCTCACCGCCGGGCCCCGGGCCCTTCTCCTCCCGCTCCCAGCAGGCCTCGCCGCTGTTGCTGCTCTCCCCACCCGCCGGGCTGACCTCCGACCCCAGCCCCATGGTGCGCCGGGTGCCGGCCGTGCAGCGGGACTCGCCTGTCATCGTCCGCAACCCCGACGTGCCGCTGCCTTCCAAGTTCACGGAGAAGCCGCGGGAGGGGCGGGCAGGCAGCCCCCGGCTGGGCAAGGTGGGCACCAAAGAACAGCTGCAGGTGCCGGTGCCCATCAATATGGGGCGGGCGCTCCCCTGCAGCCAGGCCAGCGCTGTCCCGGCCCCTGAGCAGGCACCCACCGTCTTCAGCGTCTCCTCGCCCTTCCAGCCGGTCGCCTTCCACCCCTCCCCGGCTGCCCTGCTGCCCGTCATTGTGCCCAACGACTACCCCGGGCCGCCAGCCCCCAAGAAAGAGATCATCATGGGCCGGCCTGGCACAGGTAAGGGACCTCCGGGGCGCCCTCAGGCCTGGCCTCAGTGCAGTGCTGCAGGGACTGGGGCGGGGCTTGGGAGGGGGCGCTCTCCCCTCTGGCATACAATGGTCTTGGACCTGTGGCTGCATATTTCTGCTGGGACAGGGGTTCCTCTATGAACAGCTCCTGTGCCCCACCCCAGAGGGGCCACATCCCAGCGCCGGGCGAGGGGTCCCTGTATAGACAGCCCCCGCCCTACCCCAGAGGTGGCCGCATCCCAGCGCCGGGCGAGGGGTCCCTGTATAGACAGCCCCCGCCCTGCCCCAGAGGTGGCCGCATCCCAGCGCCGGGCGAGGGGTCCCTGTATAGACAGCCCCCGCCCTACCCCAGAGGTGGCCGCATCCCAGCGCCGGGCGAGGGGTCCCTGTATAGACAGCCCCCGCCCTGCCCCAGAGGTGGCCGCATCCCAGCGCCGGGCGAGGGGTCCCTGTATAGACAGCCCCCGCCCTGCCCCAGAGGTGGCCGCATCCCAGCGCCGGGCGAGGGGTCCCTGTATAGACAGCCCCCGCCCTACCCCAGAGGTGGCCGCATCCCAGCGCCGGGCGAGGGGTCCCTGTATAGACAGCCCCCGCCCTGCCCCAGAGGTGGCCGCATCCCAGCGCTGGGCGAGGGGTCCCTGTATAGACAGCCCCCGCCCTGCCCCAGAGGTGGCCGCATCCCAGCGCTGGGCGAGGGGTCCCTGTATAGACAGCCCCCGCCCTACCCCAGAGGTGGCCGCATCCCAGCGCCGGGCGAGGGATGCCGGGATTGGAGTTGTGCCTTTGTTGGAATACTAGTCTCTCAGCTCAGCTCAGCTCTCGACATTGATCTCTAGCCTAGTTCAGCCTAAAAGGCAACCGCTCCCCACCCCCGCCCTCTGGCTGCTGAGGGGCTGGGGTCAGCGGGTGGGGCGGGAGTAACGTGGCTGCGTGTGATGCTGAACGTGCACAGCCTTGGGTGGGTGTGCGAGAGATGCCAGTGCCCTGAAGGGGACGCGGTGTGCGTGTCAATGCTTCTGAGTGTGTGCGTGTGTCTCACGGTGCCTGGCCCCGGGGGCTCAGTCTCCCTCCGGTTCCCCCGGTGGCTGTCACCAAACCCTGCTGGCGCCCACCTCCATGGTGCGTTGCTGGCCATTCACACTCGCCTAGGCTGGATGTGGGGGCTCCTCGGCATGGGGCTTTTTCTCTTCTTACCCAGGCCTGGATCTCTGGTGCAGGGCTTGCACGTGGGACTCGTGTGCTCAGTTTTGCACAGCCTGGGGCTCTTGGGGCAGCGTTTGCCCTCTCGTGTGCTCATTCTTGCCCTAGTTTGGGGTTCCCAGGGCAGGGTTCACACTCGCTGTCGCACTGAGCCGGGCCTCTGGTCAGAGGCCCCCATCACCAGCCATTGCGGAGCTGGCTGTGGAATCCCTGGGGGGTGGGGCCTAGCTCCCTGCCCCAGGGGTGTGGGTGTGAACGGGCAGCTCACTTGCTCCCCTCCCATCACCATCCCTGCAGTATCGGGGATGTAGTTTGCCGTCTCTTGGCAACCGGTAACCAGAGCGACCATCTCCCTGTGCTCCAAGCCCCATCTCTATTTATATTGGCGTGAGAAGGGTGGGTGTGCAAGTGGGCGTGCGATGGGGTTGCACGAGTGCAGGGGACATGACCGAGCTGGCCTCTCCGCCCTCCCGCGGATAATGCTCATACACAGGCCCTCCCACAGTGCCTGTGTGACTGGCACAGACGTGCACAAAAGCAGTTGCACACTTGACCTACTTACACGGATCACACTCATGAACACAAGTGTGTTACGCCCGGTTCACATGTCACTTGCATGTTTCACAGACCCCACCACTTTAGTCACAGCCCTGGGGTGCACACGTGGCTCTGGCACACCTAACACACCCCAGACTTGGCACAAACACTGCGCTCACACCTTGCCCACTGCTCCTGCACGCTTGTGCACACCAGGCAGCTCCAAGCTGTCAAACGTGCACAGTCTGTATACAGATGCCTCCCCCTTCCCACAGACGTGAGTGTGTTCTACACACGGATGCTGGGCATGTTATCGACACCTGGGTCCCATAGCAGTGGGGCTGGGGCTTCGCCCGGAAATCTGGTTCTGGGCGGGCGCAGGCTCACGCCAGCCCTCAGCCGCAGCGCCACGCTGGCCAGGCCGGAGCAGCTGCTCACGCGCACGGGGTCCTGGTGGCGCTGGGTCCTTCTGGTCCAGCTGAGCCCTGGCAGCTTCACAGGTGGTGGCTTTGTGGCACGCACGCATTGCACGTTCGTCTGCCATCTCACACTCTCTTGCACCCCTTTGCGATCTCTCTGTCCCTCCCCCATGCGCTGGCATCTGCTTCTGCCCGCGCACCTCCCCTGAGGGGCGTCTCGCACCCTCACGCTGGCATTACTGGGTGGGTACTTGGGCTCTGGGTTGCCCTGGAGACCCCACGGACTCCATGGCAACCCCAGACACACCCACCCCAGGGGTTGCCATGGAGACCCCATCCTTCCTGTGTGGGGCAGGGTTGCCCCAGAGTGGGGGAGGGGGAACAGGCTGCCCCCTAGTTCCTTTCGTGCTCTCATGGTCGCCTCCCCACCAGTCTTCTTAGCGGCCCCCCTGGCTGCGAGACTCATCCCTGGTGGCCACTGGAACGTCCCACAGGCCGTCCCATGTTGCTGCCCCCCAGAACTGCATGGGGGGAGGGGACCCCAAGACTGTGTCCCTGCCGCCCCCTGCTGGACGGGCTGAGTCCTGCTCTGTGTGTGTGTCCCTGCCCCCCCCCCCCCGCTGGAGGGGATGGGCCCTGCGCTCTAGTCCCTGTCTCTTGCTGTGTGTGTTACGCTGTACATTGTGGGCAGTTCTGTGTGTTTTGTGGGCTGTCTCCTGCTGGCTGTGTGGTGTGTGGGTTTTTTTTCTGTACAGGATATGTGTGTTCTTATGCTTTGGGTGTGTTGCCACGTTGGAATTGTCCTGCTCTTGTTGTGTCTCTGCTCTTTGTGTCCAAGTGTATTAAACTGCATTTGCAGGTGTGCGTAGTGTGGTGTTACAGTGCATTGGCGTGTGTGCGTCCCCCTCAGAGCATCTTGTCTCTCTTGTGGGGTGTAGGTGCGTCTCCTGCTGTACGTTCATGTCTCCTGTGCGCGTGTGCGCATCTTTGGGGGGGTGTTTTGTGTGTCTCTTGCTTGCAGCGTGTGTGTTTGTTTTCCTCTCTCACATGAGTGTTTGTGCCCCCGCCCCCGTGAGCTCTCAGCCCAGGGCTGGGGGGCATGGAGTGGGGTTGCTGGGTTCTCTCCGACCCCTGCTCCATGGACCTGCCCGGGGTGTGAGCAGAGGCCGTGTTGACTCAGGCTGCCGGGCCTGGTGTATGTGGGGAGTGTGCATGGGCCCCGGGTTAGCAGGGCCCCGGGATGTGGGGGCCCACCCGGCAGGGCCGGCTCCTCCCCCTCGCCCCTGGGTGTGTGAGTGAGGTTATCCCAAGAATGCAGCTGGGCCCCCAGCGTGCCCGGCGGGCAGCCAGCGAGGAGCCAGCACCCCTGGGAGTGTGCGTGTGTGAGAGAGAGAGCAGCTCTGTGTGTGTCAGTGTGTGGTAGAGAGTGGGTGTGCGTCAGCATAGCCAGATACGTCAGTGTCTGTGTGTGAGCACGAGGGGCGTGTCTCCAAGTCCGAGTGTGAGCAAGCCCAGCTGTGTGAGAGCGCGCATGTGGGCAGCAGCATGCCCGTGTGTGCGCGCACGCGGGTGTGAGGAGCGTGTGTACATATGCACAGCTCCGTGGGGGAGTGAAAGTGCACAGCTGTGTGTGCAAACATGCTGGTGCACACCTCCCTGGGCACGTCCTCGTCCCTGTGTGTGTGTAAAGGCAGGTATTGGGGTGAGAACACATGAGCATTTCGTGCCCATGAGTGGCAGCTGAGTGGGATGCCTGGGTGGGCGTGTGGTTGACGCGCAGGCGAGTGTGGCCAGGGAGCACACACTGCTGCGAGCGTGTCAGCTGCGGGGGTGTGGGGCATGGGAATGTAAGATGCGCACATGAGTGTGTATGACACATGAGTGAGCGTGTTAGAGGTGCACAGGAGTGTGTGTGGTGCGGCTGCAGGTGTGTTAAGCGCACATGTGCGGGTGTATGGAGTGTGTGTGTGGTGTGTGTGCAGGCGTGTTAAGAAGTGCATGTGAGTGTGCAGGTGGGTGTGGGAGTGAGCGTGTCAGAGGTGCACAGGAGCGTGTGTGTGGGCGTGTTAAGTGCACATGAGTGCGCAGGCGGGTGTGGGAGTGAGCGTGTCAGAGGTGCACAGGAGCGTGTGTGCGGGCGTGTTAAGAAGGGCATGTGAGTGCAGGCGGGTGCGGGAGTGAGCGTGTCAGAGGTGCACAGGAGCGTGTGTGTGGGCGGGTTAAGAAGGGCACGTGAGTGTGCAGGCGGGTGTGGGAGTGAGCGTGTCAGAGGTGCACAGGAGCGTGTGTGTGGGCGTGTTAAGTGCACATGAGTGTGCAGGCGGGTGCAGGAGTGAGCGTGTCAGAGGTGCACAGGAGTGTGTGTGCGGGCGTGTTAAGAAGGGCACGTGAGTGTGCAGGCGGGTGTGGGAGTGAGCGTGTCAGAGGTGCACAGGAGCGTGTGTGCGGGCGTGTTAAGAAGGGCACGTCAGTGTGCAGGCGGGTGCGGGAGTGAGCGTGTCAGAGGTGCACAGGAGCGTGTGTGCGGGCGTGATAAGAAGGGCACGTGAGTGTGCAGGCGGGTGTGGGAGTGAGCGTGTCAGAGGTGCACAGGAGCGTGTGTGCGGGCGTGTTAAGGGCACGTGAGTGTGCTGGCGGGTGTGGGAGTGAGCGTGTCAGAGGTGCACAGGAGCGTGTGTGCGGGCGTGTTAAGAAGGGCACGTGAGTGCAGGCGGGTGCGGGAGTGAGCGTGTCAGAGGTGCACAGGAGCGTGTGTGCGGGCGGGTTAAGAAGGGCACGTGAGTGTGCAGGCGGGTGTGGGAGTGAGCGTGTCAGAGGTGCACAGGAGCGTGTGTGCGGGCGGGTTAAGAAGGGCACGTGAGTGTGCAGGCGGGTGTGGGAGTGAGCGTGTCAGAGGTGCACAGGAGCGTGTGTGCGGGCGTGTTAAGAAGGGCACGTGAGTGCAGGCGGGTGCGGGAGTGAGCGTGTCAGAGGTGCACAGGAGCGTGTGTGCGGGCGTGTTAAGAAGGGCACGTGAGTGCAGGCGGGTGCGGGAGTGAGCGTGTCAGAGGTGCACAGGAGCGTGTGTGCGGGCGTGTTAAGAAGGGCATGTGAGTGTGCAGGCGGGTGTGGGAGTGAGCGTGTCAGAGGTGCACAGGAGCGTGTGTGCGGGCGTGTTAAGAAGGGCACGTGAGTGCAGGCGGGTGCGGGAGTGAGCGTGTCAGAGGTGCACAGGAGCGTGTGTGCGGGCGGGTTAAGAAGGGCACGTGAGTGTGCAGGCGGGTGTGGGAGTGAGCGTGTCAGAGGTGCACAGGAGCGTGTGTGTGGGCGTGTTAAGAAGGGCACGTGAGTGTGCAGGCGGGTGCGGGAGTGAGCGTGTCAGAGGTGCACAGGAGCGTGTGTGCGGGCGTGTTAAGAAGGGCACGTGAGTGCAGGCGGGTGCGGGAGTGAGCGTGTCAGAGGTGCACAGGAGCGTGTGTGTGGGCGTGTTAAGAAGGGCACGTGAGTGTGCAGGCGGGTGCGGGAGTGAGCGTGTCAGAGGTGCACAGGAGCGTGTGTGCGGGCGTGTTAAGAAGGGCACGTGAGTGCAGGCGGGTGCGGGAGTGAGCGTGTCAGAGGTGCACAGGAGCGTGTGTGCGGGCGGGTTAAGAAGGGCACGTGAGTGTGCAGGCGGGTGCGGGAGTGAGCGTGTCAGAGGTGCACAGGAGCGTGTGTGTGGGCGTGTTAAGAAGGGCACGTGAGTGTGCAGGCGGGTGCGGGAGTGAGCGTGGCCGGCCGGCCGGCCCACGTGACCCCGTGTCCTGCCGTGCCCTGAGGCCAGGGTGAGGGGCGCGGCGCCGCAGGACCCAGGCGGAGCCGCGGCCCCCCCCCGCTCCCAGCGCCGGCGGGGGGGGGCGGGGGAGCAGCCAATAGCTGGCGCCGCCGCTCCCGGCCAATCGGGAGCCGAGCCGTTGATTCGCCCCGCGGTGACGTCGCCGCGGCGGCCAATGGGCGGGCGGCGTGTGTGAGCGCCGCTCATTTGCATGTGAATGACCCGGGGCGGCGGCGGCCAATGGGGGGGGCGCTGGGGCCTGCGTGACGCGGGGCGCGCGCGGGGGGGGGCCGGCCTCGTTCCCAGGCGGGGCCGGGCCGGGACAGGCGGCGACAGGCGGCGGCGGGCGCCGGGCAACGGCGACAGGCGGAGACCCCCCCGCGCGCGCGCCCCCGCCCGCCCCGCGCCCCCTCCGCGCGCGCCCGCGCCCGCGCGCGCCCCGCCCCGGCGCGCGCGCGCCCCCCCCAGCTTGGGGGCGGCCCCGGGCGCGCGCAGGGCTGAGGCGCCCCCGGCCGGCAGAGGGGGCGGGGGGGGCATGACCCCCGCCGCCGCCCCCCCGCGATGTTCTCCGCGGAGCGGCCCCCGGCAGCGCTGCCCCCCCCCGCGCCGCGGCGGGGGCTCGGCATGTTCGGTCAGTGGCGCGGGGGGGGGGGCGCGGGGGGGGGCAGCCGGTGACCTTTGAACCCCGGCGCGGTGGGACCCCGAGGGCTGCCCCCGCCACCGAGCCCCCCTGGCAGCCTCGGGGGCGGGGGGGGCGGGAGTGGGGCGCGGGGCCCCTCCCCTCTGGGGGGCGCCAGGTCCTGTCTGGGCGCATGGGGGGAGTGGCGGGGGGGCAGGAATGGGGCGTGGGGCCCCTCCCCTCTGGGGGGCGCCAGGTCCTGTCTGGGCGCATGGGGGGAGTGGGGGGGCGGGAGTGGGGCGCGGGGCCCCTCCCCTCTGGGGGGCGCCAGGTCCTGTCTGGGCGCATGGGGGGAGTGGCGGGGGGGCAGGAATGGGGCGTGGGGCCCCTCCCCTCTGGGGGGCGCCAGGTCCTGTCTGGGCGCATGGGGGGAGTGGCGGGGGGGCAGGAATGGGGCGTGGGGCCCCTCCCCTCTGGGGGGCGCCAGGTCCTGTCTGGGCGCATGGGGGTGTGGGGGGGGCAGGAATGGGGCGTGGGGCCCCTCCCCTGCCCTCTAGGAGTTGCCAGCTCCCATCCGGGTGCCTGGGGGGACTTGCTGGGCCAGGACAGGAGTGGGGCGCGGGGCCCCTCCCCTCTGGGGGGCGCCAGGTCCTGTCTGGGCGCATGGGGGGAGTGGCGGGGGGGCAGGAATGGGGCGTGGAGCCCCTCCCCTCTGGGGGCGCCAGGTCCTGTCTGGGCGCATGGGGGGGAGTGGCGGGGGGGCAGGAATGGGGCGTGGGGCCCCTCCCCTGCCCTCTAGGAGTTGCCAGCTCCCATCCGGGTGCCTGGGGGGTCTTGCTGGGCCAGGACAGGAGTGGGGCGCGGGGCCCCTCCCCTCTGGGGCACTGGCCCTGGTCCAGCCCTGGTCTGGGGGTTCGGGGTAGCTCAGTGGTTTGAGCATGGGCCTGCCAAACCCAGGGTTGTGAGTTCAATCCTTCAGGGGGCCGTTTAGGGAGTTGGGGATCGGTCCTGCTTCATGCTGGGCCTTGGACTAGATGCCTCCTGAGGTCCTTTCCAGCCCTGGTATTCTGTGGATCTTTGGGTCACAGCCCCAGCACAATGGCTGAGGACTGGACGGGCCACTGGGGCCCCTTGCTCCCCGGCCCCCCAGCGCAGAGGGTCCATCGATGCTGGGGCTCTCCTTGCCCCCTCCCTGAGCTCCCCGAGGCAGTCGGGCTCTGGGGGCAACTGAGCTGGTTCCGTCCCCAGAGCCTGAATTAACTTCCCAGCGCAGACCTGCCCCTCGCCCGCCAGGTGCAGCCCGCAGGACTCCTGGGTTCTATCCTGGCTCTGGGAGGGGAGTGGGTGTAGTGGGAGTGGGGAGGGGGGCTGGGAGCCAGGACTCCTGGGTTCTCTTCCTGGCTCACTGTGACCTTGGTCATTCCCTTCCCATCTCTGTGCCTCAGGTTTCCTGCCTGACCCTGCTGCGTGCTCTCGGGGCCGTGACGCGTTTTGGGGGTGTGTGTCTGTGCCCCCGTCAGCCCTGCAGACCCATCCATGCTTGGAGTTCGGCACCATCATGGGGGATGGGGAGGAGTGACGGGGGGCTGCAGCGACACCCCCTCCCTGCTGAAATCCTCTTCCATCCTGTCTCTCCCCCCCCCCCCCCCCCGCGCGGGGGATGTGGTCACCGGCTGGAGAACAGGAAGGCAGAACCGGCTTCCCGGCAGCGCCCCACCGCCAGCCACTTAAGGGCTTTAATAATTGAGTTAGCCGCGCACGCGCCGTGCTCCCGGGACGGACAGCGGGGGCGCTGAGGGGGCTGGGGGACCCCCGACGCCACCAAGGGCTGGCAGTGGGCGGCTGGGTTGGTGCCCTGGCAGGTGGCTGGGGTGAGGATGCTGCATCGTGGGGGGGTGGCTGTGGCATGCTGCCCCGTTGCCTGTGGGCAGCTCCCCGCCGTGGCACAGGCAGCTGCGGGGTGGGCTGGCTTGCTGCTGTCGCGCATGGGGCGCCTGCCCCATCTAGGCTGGCCATGTGGGTGCTGCCCTGTGGTAGTTGCCCGGCTGGGGGCTGAGGGGGCTGTGCCCATGCAGGGGTCAGGCCGGGGCCCGAACAGGCAGGGGTGGGGAGCAACCTGGGCTCTCGCTGGTGGGGCGCGGAGGTTGTTGCGTTCGGGTGTCTGGTGGCGCTTTGTGCGATGCAGGTTGGGCAGGACTTGGGTTGCCGTGGTGTGTTACAGGATGTCCCGGTGTGTTTGTGTTTGCCAAGCTGTGTTGCACTGCAGGTTGGTGTGTGTGTGTGTTGTGTTATGTTGCATTGCTGTGTAGTGTTGCAGTGTGTGTGTGTTGCAGGATGTGGTACAGCTCTGTGCGTGTTGGATGCCCCAGCTGCATTGTGTGGGGACATCTGTGTGTGTCAGGGCCGTGATATGTTGTGGGATGTTGTGTGTGTTGCATTGTGCTGGGGTATGTGGCAGGGCCTTGTTGTGTAGCTGGGGTGTGGCAGGGCCGCAGGTGTTGTGGGTGTGTGGTTGTGTCCCTGGCCTCCACCCCCCAGGAGGAAGTGCTGCTCAGCCTGAGAGGCCCCACAGGAAGGGGCGAGGGGATCTGGGGCTGGGAGATGTGGGGGTGGGATGGACCTGGGGGTGACTCAGTGCTGCATGCTTTCCCTGTCCTGCGCCCTGAGCTACCCCTCTAGGGAGTGGCATGGGGTGATGCCCTACTCTGGGGTGCATTGGGGGGCTGCTGGTTCCCCTTGCCCCCAGATCAGTGCTGGGGGGCTCCCCTCCCCCTGTACATCCCTGGGTTTGGCAGCCGCTGTGGGTCAAAGCAGAGTCACCACGCCTGTTCTCCCCTCCTACAGCCAGCACCTCTGGGGCTCCTCCCAGCATTCACCCCCAGGTTGTGGGGAGGGAACCTGGTGCAAAGGAAAACTCCAGAGTCCTTCCCCATTGCTGGGGGGTATGGGGGGCTATCTGAGCATGGGGTAAGGCCAGGGAGCCCCAATACTGGGGGTATGGTAGAGGGCAGAGTGACCCCGGGGGAGAGAACCCAGGCGTCCTGGCTCCCAGCCCCTCCTGCTCTAACCCACCAGACCCCACTCCCCTTCCAGAACTGGGGAGAGAACCCAGGAGTCCTGGCTCCCAGACTCCCCCCAGCCAGGAGAGAACCCAGGCATCCTGGCTGTGTGTTTAACCCTTTGTCTGCTCTCTCCTTTCCAGTCTGGACCAACGTGGAGCCGCGCTCTGTGGCCGTGTTCCCGTGGCACTCCCTTGTGCCCTTCCTGGCCCCCAGCCAGCCGGACTCTTCCGTCCAGCCCAGCGAGGGCCAGCAACCTGTCAATCACCCCGCAGTGTCCAATCAGAACAAAGGTGAGGGTGGGATAGCCTCATGTGGGCCAGTTGGGGAGAGCCAGGGGGGCCGTGAGCCCAGCCAGTTCCTTGCCAGCACAGGGGAACTGCTGGCTTTTGTGTGTGACCCACCAAAATCATGCCCGCGCAGCAAGCGAGGAGTGCAGCGAGCAGGGGGAGCTCGTGCTGTTGCATTTTGGTGTGACCCACAAAAATGGCCTCTTCTTTGCTGATGGTGGTAGGGGATGGGCATCCTTTGCATTTCAGTGTGACCCACAAAAATGGCCCCTGTCTGCCTGGTGTGTTCTCATGGGCTGTTGCCCTTGACCTTTGCCCCCACCAGAGCCTCCAGAATCAGCGGCTGTTGCCCATGACGTCCCGGGTGTGGTGTCAGGGGCTGAGCTGGGAAAACGGGAGGCTTCCCGCCCCGACAGCCCAGCCTCAGCCCCCCAGGCCACGGCAGCGGCTGGAGGGGCAGAGGGCCCTTCCCAGCTCGTGGACGAGGCCCCAGGGCCCCCAAGACTGGACAGCGAGACAGAGAGTGACCACGATGACGCGTGAGTGGGGGAGGGTTGGGGGACAGGGGGCTGGCGGGGGGGCTACGAGGGGGATGAGGGGACACGGGGCTGGTGCAGGGTTTTGAGGAGGAAGGGGGAACATGGGGCTGGCAGGGGAGTAAGGAGGGTTGTTTGTGGGCACATGGTCAGGGCCGGCAGGGGGACGTGGGTTGGGGCCAGTAGGTGTTGGAAGGGTTGGGGGCAGGGTGTGGGGGGATCTGGGGCAGGGACCAGGCTGGGGGGAGGATCGAGGGGCAGCAGGGTTACAAGAGTGACGCCCGCCCTGCACAGGTTCCTGTCGATTGTGTCCCCCGAGATCCAGCTCCCTCTGCAGCCCGGGAAGCGCCGGACGCAGTCGCTGAGCGCCCTGCCCAAGGAGCGAGACTCCTCCTCCGAGAAGGATGGGCGCAGCCCCAACAAGGTGAAAGGTTTCAGAGTAACAGCCGTGTTAGTCTGTATTCGCAAAAAGAAAAGGAGGACTTGTGGCACCTTAGAGACTAACCAATTTATTTGGGCATGAGCTTTCGTGAGCTACAGCTCACTTCATGTTCTGTGTGTATATAAATCTCCTCCCTGTATTTTCCACTTTATGCATCCGATGAAGTGAGCTGTAGCTCACGAAAGCTCATGCTCAAATAAATTGGTTAGTCTCTAAGGTGCCACAAGTCCTCCTTTTCTTTTTGCGAACAAGGTGAGAGAGACTGTCCCCCTGCCGTGTGCATGGAACAGTCCAGAGACTCCATCTCCCCACCCCTGTGTCCGTGGAACGGTCAGTCCCCGCACAGAGACCATCTCCCCACCCGCCATGTGCATAGAACAGGCCAGAGAGACACCCTCCCCCATGCTGCCATGTGGATGGGATAGTCCAGTGAAATCCGCTCCACCCCCTGTACATGGAATGATCCAGAGAGGGCATCCCACAGTGTGCATGGAACAGTCCAGAGAGACCAGCTCCCCCCCATCCCTGTGTATGGAATGGTACAGAGACAAGAGTGCCCCCCCCCGCAATGCTGTGTGCATGGAACAGTCCAGAGAGACTTGCACTTCCCCAAGCCCAAGTGGATTATTCCCTACATGGCATGTGGCACGAGAATTCACCCCCCCCCTTTAATTTGCACATGGAACGCAACATGACACCTCATGCCCCCCTTTATCCCCCATCTGGAACGCTCCATGGTAACTCCCCCTTCCCCTCCATCCCCCACATGGAATGCTCCATAAGAACCAGCCCCCTTAATCCCCCACGTGGAATGTGCCATGAGAACTCATCCCCCCCTGTATTTATACATGGAATGCTCCATGAGGACCCCCCATAGGCCCCCCTCCTTTGGGGAGGGGTATGATTGGCTGCGAGTGCATTGCTTGTTTGCATACTGACCCCTCCCCTAGATGACCCCCCCCCCCCCCCCGTTGGAGGGATGTGATTGGCCGTGGGTGTGTTGCTTATTTGGATGCTGATCCCTCCCCTAGACCCCCTTCCTGTTGGAGGAATATGATTGGCCGTGGGTGCATAGGTCGTTTGCATACTGACCCCTCCCTTCCCTGCAGCGGGAGAAGGACCATATCCGGCGGCCCATGAACGCCTTCATGATCTTCAGCAAGCGGCACCGGGCCCTGGTGCACCAGCGGCATCCGAACCAGGACAACCGCACGGTCAGCAAGATCCTGGGCGAGTGGTGGTACGCCCTGGGGCCCAAGGAGAAGCAGAAGTACCATGACCTGGCCTTCCAGGTGCGGGCACCGGGGCGGGGCCTGGGCTGCGGGGGGGGGGGGGCTGCGCTGCAGGGACTTGGACAGCAGGGGGCGTCAACGAGGGGGTTGGGGAGCTCAGCGTTGGGGTTAGCAGGGGGTGCTGCGCTGCAGGTGGTCAGTGGGGGGCCTGGGGGCCAGCGAGTCGGGCGGGAGGACTCGGCCGGGGGAGCAAGGGACTTGGGGATCCGGTGAGCGGAAGGTCTGGGGGGCCAGCGGGGTGCCCCCTAACGTGGTCCGTGCACAGGTGAAGGAGGCGCACTTCAAGGCGCACCCCGACTGGAAGTGGTGTAACAAGGACCGGAAGAAGTCGAGCTCGGACGCCAAGCCCTCAGCGCCGGGGCCTGGGGGGGGCCCCAAGGAGGCGCGGGAGCGCAGCATGTCGGAGACGGGCACGGCTGCCGTGCCGGGAGGTGAGACCCGCCCCCTCCCCTCTCCCCCTCATGGGGCTCCCCCCACAGCCTGCTCAGCCCCTCTCTTCTTCCCCCATAGCCTCCTCGGAGATCCCGGTGCTGGCGGGGCCAGAGGGCAAGGCAGGGGGCACGGGGCACGTGCCCGGGGAGCGGCTGATCCACGTGGCGGGGTCTGGGGCGCAGCGACCCCGGGCCTTCTCTCACAGCGGGGTGCACGGGCTGAACACCGGGGAGCGGGACAGCCAGGCGCTGCAGGAGCTCACACAGGTACTGGGGGGCCTTGGAGCTCATGGTGGGTTGGGTTCTGGAGGGGTGGTGAGGGGATGTATTGGGTCCCCTATGGGGAGTCTGTGTCTGGGTTGGAGGGCCCTGCTGGGAGGGGAATGGGATCCCTGATGGGAGGGAGGGTCTCGGGTCTGGGTTGGGGGGCCCTGCTTGGGGATCGGGGGGGAATAGGATCCCTGGCGGGGGGGAGGATCTCAGGTTTGGGTTGAAGGGGCCTGCTGGTGGGAGGTGCAGGGGTCGCAGCCCCCAATTGCTCCCTGCTTTGTTGCAGATGTGCTCCAGCCCGTCACCCTACCCCGGCGGGAAGGGGCAGTATGGGGGGCCGGGCCCCTCTGGGACCCCATTCGCAGCTCCAGGTGAGGGGCCCCGGCCCCCCCTACTGCCGCCAGCCCCCCGTGCCGCCCGCTCCCAGCGTGTGGCCAGCGAGGACATGACGAGCGACGAGGAGCGCATGGTCATCTGCGAGGAGGAGGGGGACGATGATGTAATTGGTGAGGCCCCTCCCCCCCCGAACCCCTCAGAGCTCCCGGCTCCCTCGGAGCTCGCCTAGAGCCCCCGGACTCCACACTGCCCCCCAGAAATCCCTTAGCCACCCCCCCATGGCCCCGCTGTACGGCCGCACACCCCACAGACGTGTCTTCCCCCCCCCGGCACAGCTCTGCAGGGAGGGGGTTGGATCTCCGGGCAGTGAGATGAGGGTGGGGCCTCGGGGGCATCACTGACTCTGCCCCCTCCTGCCCCCCCAGCGGACGATGGGTTCAACCCGCCCGACATTGACCTGAAGTGCAAGGAGAGGGTGACGGACAGTGAGAGCGACACCTCTTCAGACGAGGAGCCCGACGGCAAGGTGGGGCTGGGGAAGGGGCAGGGGGGCTATTTAGAGGGCAGGAGGAGCTATACGGGATTGATGGGGGGGTAGGGGGGCTGATATGGGGCAGGGGGAGCTATGGGGGCAGAGAAAGGCAGGGGGCCTGTTTGGGAGTTGATGGGGGCAGGGAGAGGCAGAGGGGTTGTCTGGGGGTTGATGGGGGGCTGATGGGGGCAGGGAGAGGTGGGGGAGCTATGCAGGGGGTGATGGGGGCAGGGAAGGGCTATGGGGGGCAGGAAGAGATGGGGCTGTGTGGGAGCTGATGGGGGGGCAGGGAGAGGTGGGAGAGTTATGAGGGGCAGGGGGAGCTATGGGGGTCAGCACCTAACCTCCCCCCTGTGTCTCTCTCTGCCCCCAGGGCTTTGGGCGGAAGCTCTTCTCCCCAGTGATCCGCTCCCCGCCGCTGCCCCCCTCCTCGGGCGCCTTTGCCCCCTGCCGCCCGCCAGCCCCCCCTGAGCTTGACCTGCCCCATGGCCCCGACCAGCCACCCCTGGCCAAGCCCTACAGCCCCTTCCCGCTGGCGCCCAGCCCGTTCAAGGCCCAGGACTTGCGGGGGGCCCAGCCCCCCGCCCCCGCGCCAGCCAAACGCCCTGAGCCGGCTCCCCCCTACCGCCGGAAGCGGGCTGACAGCGCCGGGGGGGCGGAGACAGGCGCCGCCGGGCCCTCGGTCATCCCCCCCCCCCGGGGGGGCGCTGCAGGCGCTGGTGCTGCCCGAGCCGGGGCGCCTGTCCGCGGGCACGGTGCTGGTGACGGCGCCCTCGCTCAGCGGCTACGGGGGGGCGCCGGCCCGCACGGCCTCCACCGTGGTCACCAACGTGGTCAAGCCGGTGAGCAGCACCCCGGTGCCCATCGCCAGCAAGCCCTTCCCCCGGGGGATGGGCGAGGGCGGGCCCCTGCTCAGCCCCCCAGCCCTGGAGCCGGCCCCGCCAGCCCTGGCCGTGCTGGGGGGCGCCAAGCCCGAGGCCGTGCCTGTGGGGCGCATCGGCCTCCTCTACGCCGACAAGAAGCCCCCGCCCCCTGCCGGCCAGGCCCCCTCGCCCCACCTGGTGGCCGGGCCCCTGCTCGGGCCGGTGCCCAAGGCCCCGGTGACCCCGGGCAACGTGGTGACCAACCTGCTGGTGGGGCAGGCGGGGGGGGGCGGGGGCCGGGCCGGCCCCAGTGACCGTGCTGCCACCGCAGCCCTCGGTGCAGTTCATCACCCAGAACCCCTCGGGGTCCGGGCCCAATGGGCCGGTGCCCCTGGGCATCCTGCAGCCCCAGGGCCTCCTGCCGGGGGCCCCAGGCAAGGCAGGGAGCATCACCCAGGTGCAGTACATCCTGCCCACCCTACCCCAGCAGCTGCAGGTGGCTGGGGGCAAGGGGGCAGGGGCTGGAGCCACCAGCATCCACTTCACCCTGCCCCCCACCGGCAGCAAGGTGCTCGCCACCACGGCCCACGGCCTGCCCGTCCTCCAGCCCGGGCCTGGCAACGCCAGCACCGTCGTCTCCACCGCCCCCAAAGGTGAGGGGGCGCTGGCCCCAGGGCGGGGGGGCTGGCTGGCTCGGGGTGGGGGATGGGGCGGGGGGGCTGGCTGGCACGGGGCGGGGCGGGGGATGGGGCGGGGGGGCTGGCTCCCTCTCCCCCACCCCATCCTGATGCGGCCCCTGTCTTCCCCCCCAGCCCAGTCAGCATCTCCAGTGCAGGCCCCAGGCCCCGGAGGCTCTGCCCACCTGGTGCAGGGCAAGGTGCTGGTACCCGTGGCCACGCCCCAGGTGACGGTGCGGCCCGGGGGTGGGGCCGGCCCCATGGCCCAGGTGGCGCCGCCCTTCCCGGTGCCCCTGCAGAACGGAGCCCAGCCTGCCAGCAAGGTGAGTGCATGTCTGTGCCGGAGGGCGGGACGGGACGGGACGGCTTGGGGGTCCCTCTAACCACGCCGCTCTACCCCCCAGGTCATCCAGGTGACCTCGTTGACCCCTGCTCTGAACAGTGGCGCCCTGGCGCCCCCCCTGAGCCCAGCCACGGCCCTCGTGGGACCCTCCGGTCAGGCCCAGAAGGTGCTGCTGCCCTCCTCCTCCACCAGGTAGGGACCAGGGTCGTGGCGGGGCAGGGCTCTGTGTCCCCCCCGCCTGCCTGTAACGCTCCCCCCTCTCTGCCCAGGATCACCTATGTGCAGTCCACAGGCGGGCACCAGCTGACCCTGGGCACCTCGGCCTCCCCCTCGCAGCCTGGCGCCGCCCCCGCTGCCACCTACGTGCAGGCCCCTGTGGGGCCGGCCCCCATGGCCCTGGGCTTCACGGCCATCGGGCCCAGCGGGCCGGCTATTGTACAGCCGCTGCTCTCGGGTAAGGGGGGAGGGGGGCTGTGAATGCGGGGGGGTGGGTTTGCAATGCGGGGGCGTTGATACACTCAATCCAGACCTCTGCTCCCCTCATGTGTTTGGCGGGGCTGGCCCTGGTGTGTCGGTACCAGGGAGGGGCAGATAGCTGGGTTGGGGACGTAGCGGTGAGGGGGGCTGGGACTGGGTCGGGGCATGCCGGGACTGGCACTGGGTGGGAGCTGGGACTGGGTTGGGTGACCTGCGGGGGGCAAGTGCCAGGCAGAGGGCTAGTTCGGGGACGCAGGGGGCTAGGTCAGGGCTGGGGCTGGGGGCAAGTGCCAGATGGGGGCAGGGGGCTGGGGCTGGGTGGGGGGGCTGTAGGTTTGTCAGGTGTCCGGTTTCTGACGGTAACGCCCGGTCGAAAAGGGACCCTGGCAGCTCTGCCCAGCAGGCAGACTAAGACAGACTAGTCCCTACATGTTTTGTCTCCACGTGGCCCCCGGAAGCAGCGGCAGGCCCCCCCTCCAGCTCCTACGCGTAGGGGCAGCCAGGGGGCTATGCAGGCTGCCCCGGCCCCGAGTGCTGCTCCCGCAGCTCCCTTTGGCCAGAACCGTGACCAATGGGAGCTGCGGGGGGCGGCGCTTGCGGAAGGGGCAGTGTGCGGCAGAGCTGCCTGGCCTGCCCTGTGCCTAGGAGCCGGAGCGGGGACCTGCCGCTGCTTCCGAGAGCTGCCTGAGGTAAGCCCCTCCACCCTAGCCCTGATCCCCCTCCCGTCCTCCGAACCCCTCGGTCCCAGCCCGGAGCCCGCACCCCCAGCCGGAGCCCTCCCCCTCCCGTCCTCCGAACCCCTCGGTCCCAGCCCGGAGCCCGCACCCCCAGCCGGAGCCCTCCCCCTCCCGTCCTCCGAACCCCTCGGTCCCAGCCCGGAGCCCGCACCCCCAGCCGGAGCCCTCCCCCTCCCGTCCTCCGAACCCCTCGGTCCCAGCCCGGAGCCCGCACCCCCAGCCGGAGCCCTCCCCCTCCCGTCCTCCGAACCCCTCGGTCCCAGCCCGGAGCCCGCACCCCCAGCCGGAGCCCTCCCCCTCCCGTCCTCCGAACCCCTCGGTCCCAGCCCGGAGCCCGCACCCCCAGCCGGAGCCCTCCCCCTCCCGTCCTCCGAACCCCTCGGTCCCAGCCCGGAGCCCGCACCCCCAGCCGGAGCCCTCCCCCCTCCCGTCCTCCGAACCCCTCGGTCCCAGCCCGGAGCCCGCACCCCCAGCCGGAGCCCTCCCCCTCCCGTCCTCCGAACCCCTCGGTCCCAGCCCGGAGCCCGCACCCCCAGCCGGAGCCCTCCCCCTCCCCGTCCTCCGAACCCCTCGGTCCCAGCCCGGAGCCCGCACCCCCAGCCGGAGCCTTCCCCCTCCCGTCCTCCGAACCCCTCGGTCCCAGCCCGCACCCCCCAGCCGGAGCCCTCCCCCTCCCGTCCTCCGAACCCCTCGGTCCCAGCCCGGAGCCCGCACCCCCAGCCGGAGCCCTCCCCCTCCCGTCCTCCGAACTCCTCGGTCCCAGCCCGGAGCCCGCACCCCCAGCCGGAGCCTTCCCCCTCCCGTCCTCCGAACCCCTCGGTCCCAGCCCGCACCCCCAGCCGGAGCCCTCCCCCTCCCGTCCTCCGAACCCCTCGGTCCCAGCCCGGAGCCCGCACCCCCAGCCGGAGCCCTCCCCCTCCCGTCCTCCGAACCCCTCGGTCCCAGCCCGGAGCCCGCACCCCCAGCCGGAGCCCTCCCCCTCCCGTCCTCCGAACCCCTCGGTCCCAGCCCGGAGCCCGCACCCCCAGCCGGAGCCCTCCCCCTCCCGTCCTCCGAACCCCTCGGTCCCAGCCCGGAGCCCGCACCCCCAGCCGGAGCCCTCCCCCTCCCGTCCTCCGAACCCCTCGGTCCCAGCCCGGAGCCCGCACCCCCAGCCGGAGCCCTCCCCCTCCCGTCCTCCGAACCCCTCGGTCCCAGCCCGGAGCCCGCACCCCCAGCCGGAGCCTTCCCCCTCCCGTCCTCCGAACCCCTCGGTCCCAGCCCGCACCCCCAGCCGGAGCCCTCCCCCTCCCGTCCTCCGAACTCCTCGGTCCCAGCCCGGAGCCCGCACCCCCAGCCGGAGCCCTCCCCCTCCCGTCCTCCGAACTCCTCGGTCCCAGCCCGGAGCCCGCACCCCCAGCCGGAGCCTTCCCCCTCCCGTCCTCCGAACCCCTCGGTCCCAGCCCGCACCCCCAGCCGGAGCCCTCCCCCTCCCGTCCTCCGAACCCCTCGGTCCCAGCCCGGAGCCCGCACCCCCAGCCGGAGCCCTCCCCCTCCCGTCCTCCGAACCCCTCGGTCCCAGCCCGGAGCCCGCACCCCCAGCCGGAGCCCTCCCCCTCCCGTCCTCCGAACCCCTCGGTCCCAGCCCGGAGCCCGCACCCCCAGCCGGAGCCTTCCCCCTCCCGTCCTCCGAACCCCTCGGTCCCAGCCCGGAGCCCGCACCCCCAGCCGGAGCCCTCCCCCTCCCGTCCTCCGAACCCCTCGGTCCCAGCCCGGAGCCCGCACCCCCAGCCGGAGCCCTCCCCCTCCCGTCCTCCGAACCCCTCGGTCCCAGCCCGGAGCCCGCACCCCCAGCCGGAGCCCTCCCCCTCCCGTCCTCCGAACCCCTCGGTCCCAGCCCGGAGCCCGCACCCCCAGCCGGAGCCCTCCCCCTCCCGTCCTCCGAACCCCTCGGTCCCAGCCCGGAGCCCGCACCCCCAGCCGGAGCCCTCCCCCTCCCGTCCTCTGAACTCCTCGGTCCCAGCCCGGAGCCCGCACCCCCAGCCGGAGCCCTCCCCCTCCCGTCCTCCGAACCCCTCGGTCCCAGCCCGCACCCCCAGCCGGAGCCCTCCCCCTCCCGTCCTCCGAACCCCTCGGTCTCAGCCCGGAGCCCGCACCCCCAGCCGGAGCCCTCCCCCTCCCGTCCTCCGAACCCCTCGGTCCCAGCCCGCACCCCGCACCCCCAGCCGGAGCCCTCCCCCTCCCGTCCTCCGAACCCCTCGGTCCCAGCCCGGAGCCTGCTCCCCCAGCCGGAGCCCTCCCCCTCCCGTCCTCCGAACCCCTCGGTCCCAGCCCGCACCCCCAGCCGGAGCCCTCCCCCTCCCGTCCTCCGAACCCCTCGGTCCCAGCCCGCACCCCGCACCCCCAGCCGCAGCCCTCCCCCTCCCGTCCTCCGAACCCCTCGGTCCCAGCCCGGAGCCCGCACCCCCAGCCGCAGCCCTCCCCCTCCCGTCCTCCGAACCCCTCGGTCCCAGCCCGGAGCCCGCACCCCCAGCCGGAGCCCTCCCCCTCCCGTCCTCCGAACCCCTCGGTCCCAGCCCGGAGCCCGCACCCCCAGCCGGAGCCCTCCCCCTCCCGTCCTCCGAACCCCTCGGTCCCAGCCCGGAGCCCGCACCCCCAGCCGGAGCCCTCCCCCTCCCGTCCTCCGAACCCCTCGGTCCCAGCCCGGAGCCCGCACCCCCAGCCGGAGCCCTCCCCCTCCCGTCCTCCGAACCCCTCGGTCCCAGCCCGGAGCCCGCACCCCCAGCCGGAGCCTTCCCCCTCCCGTCCTCCGAACCCCTCGGTCCCAGCCCGGAGCCCGCACCCCCAGCCGGAGCCCTCCCCCTCCCGTCCTCCGAACCCCTCGGTCCCAGCCCGGAGCCCGCACCCCCAGCCGGAGCCCTCCCCCTCCCGTCCTCCGAACCCCTCGGTCCCAGCCCGGAGCCCGCACCCCCAGCCGGAGCCCTCCCCCTCCCGTCCTCCGAACCCCTCGGTCCCAGCCCGGAGCCCCGCACCCCCAGCCGGAGCCCTCCCCCTCCCGTCCTCCGAACCCCTCGGTCCCAGCCCGGAGCCCCGCACCCCCAGCCGGAGCCTTCCCCCTCCCGTCCTCCGAACCCCTCGGTCCCAGCCCGGAGCCCGCACCCCCAGCCGGAGCCCTCCCCCCTCCCGTCCTCCGAACCCCTCGGTCCCAGCCCGGAGCCCGCACCCCCAGCCGGAGCCCTCCCCTCCCGTCCTCCGAACCCCTCGGTCCCAGCCCGGAGGCCGCACCCCCAGCCGGAGCCCTCCCCCTCCCGTCCTCCGAACCCCTCGGTCCCAGCCCGGAGCCCGCACCCCCAGCCGGAGCCCTCCCCCTCCCGTCCTCCGAACTCCTCGGTCCCAGCCCGGAGCCCGCACCCCCAGCCGGAGCCTTCCCCCTCCCGTCCTCCGAACCCCTCGGTCCCAGCCCGCACCCCCAGCCGGAGCCCTCCCCCTCCCGTCCTCCGAACCCCTCGGTCCCAGCCCGCACCCCCAGCCGGAGCCCTCCCCCTCCCGTCCTCCGAACTCCTCGGTCCCAGCCCGCACCCCAGCCGGAGCCCTCCCCCTCCCGTCCTCCGAACCCCTCGGTCCCAGCCCGGAGCCCGCACCCCCAGCCGGAGCCCTCCCCCTCCCGTCCTCCGAACCCCTCGGTCCCAGCCCGCACCCCCAGCCGGAGCCCTCCCCCTCCCGTCCTCCGAACCCCTCGGTCCCAGCCCGCACCCCGCACCCCCAGCCGGAGCCCTCCCCCTCCCGTCCTCCGAACTCCTCGGTCCCCAGCCCGGAGCCCGCACCCCCAGCCGGAGCCTTCCCCCTCCCGTCCTCCGAACCCCTCGGTCCCAGCCCGGAGCCCGCACCCCCAGCCGGAGCCCTCCCCCTCCCGTCCTCCGGACCCCTCGGTCTCAGCCCGGAGCCCGCACCCCCCAGCCGGAGCCCTCCCCCTCCCGTCCTCCGAACCCCTCGGTCCCAGCCCGGAGCCCGCACCCCCAGCCGGAGCCCTCCCCCTCCCGTCCTCCGAACCCCTCGGTCCCAGCCCGGAGCCCGCACCCCCAGTCGGAGTCCTCCCCCTCCCGTCCCTCCGAACCCCTCGGTCCCAGCCCGGAGCCCGCACCCCCAGCCGGAGCCCTCCCCCTCCCGTCCCTCCGAACCCCTCGGTCCCAGCCCGGAGCCCGCACCCCCAGCCGGAGCCCTCCCCCTCCCGTCCTCCGAACCCCTCGGTCCCAGCCCGGAGCCCGCACCCCCAGCCGGAGCCCCTCCCCCTCCCGTCCTCCGAACCCCTCGGTCCCAGCCCGGAGCCCGCACCCCCAGCCGGAGCCCTCCCCCTCCCGTCCTCCGAACCCCTCGGTCCCAGCCCGGAGCCCGCACCCCCAGCCGGAGCCCTCCCCCTCCCGTCCTCCGAACCCCTCGGTCCAGCCCGGAGCCCGCACCCCCAGCCGGAGCCCTCCCCCTCCCGTCCTCCGAACTCCTCGGTCCCAGCCCGGAGCCCGCACCCCCAGCCGGAGCCCTCCCCCTCCCGTCCTCCGAACCCCTCGGTCCCAGCCCGGAGCCCGCACCCCCAGCCGGAGCCCTCCCCCCTCCCGTCCTCCGAACCCCTCGGTCCCAGCCCGGAGCCCGCACCCCCCAGCCGGAGCCCTCCCCCTCCCGTCCTCCGAACCCCTCGGTCCCAGCCCGCACCCCCAGCCGGAGCCCTCCCCCTCCCCCGTCCTCCGAACCCCTCGGTCCCAGCCCGGAGCCCGCACCCCCAGCCGGAGCCCTCCCCCTCCCGTCCTCCGAACTCCTCGGTCCCAGCCCGGAGCCCGCACCCCCCAGCCGGAGCCTTCCCCCTCCCGTCCTCCGAACCCCTCGGTCCCAGCCCGCACCCCCAGCCGGAGCCCTCCCCCTCCCGTCCTCCGAACCCCTCGGTCCCAGCCCGGAGCCCGCACCCCCAGCCGGAGCCCTCCCCCTCCCGTCCTCCGAACCCCTCGGTCCCAGCCCGGAGCCCGCACCCCCAGCCGGAGCCTTCCCCCTCCCGTCCTCCGAACCCCTCGGTCCCAGCCCGGAGCCCCGCACCCCCAGCCGGAGCCCTCCCCCTCCCGTCCTCCGAACTCCTCGGTCCCAGCCCGGAGCCCGCACCCCCAGCCGGAGCCCTCCCCCTCCCGTCCTCCGAACCCCTCGGTCCCAGCCCGGAGCCCGCACCCCCAGCCGGAGCCTTCCCCCTCCCGTCCTCCGAACCCCTCGGTCCCAGCCCGGAGCCCGCACCCCCAGCCGGAGCCCTCCCCCTCCCGTCCTCCGAACTCCTCGGTCCCAGCCCGGAGCCCGCACCCCCAGCCGGAGCCTTCCCCCTCCCGTCCTCCGAACCCCTCGGTCCCAGCCCGCACCCCCAGCCGGAGCCCTCCCCCTCCCGTCCTCCGAACCCCTCGGTCCCAGCCCGCACCCCGCACCCCCAGCCGGAGCCCTCCCCCTCCCGTCCCTCCGAACTCCTCGGTCCCCAGCCCGGAGCCCGCACCCCCAGCCGGAGCCTTCCCCCTCCCGTCCTCCGAACCCCTCGGTCCCAGCCCGGAGCCCGCACCCCCAGCCGGAGCCCTCCCCTCCCGTCCTCCGGACCCCTCGGTCTCAGCCCGGAGCCCGCACCCCCAGCCGGAGCCCTCCCCCTCCCGTCCTCCGAACCCCTCGGTCCCAGCCCGGAGCCCGCACCCCCAGTCGGAGTCCTCCTCCTCCCGTCCTCCGAACCCCTCGGTCCCAGCCCGGAGCCCGCACCCCCCCAGTCGGAGTCCTCCTCCTCCCGTCCCTCCGAACCCCTCGGTCCCCAGCCCGGAGCCCGCACCCCCAGCCGGAGCCCTCCCCCTCCCGTCCTCCGAACCCCTCGGTCCCAGCCCGGAGCCCGCACCCCCAGCCGGAGCCCTCCCCCCTCCCGTCCTCCGAACCCCTCGGTCCCAGCCCGGAGCCCGCACCCCCAGCCGGAGCCCTCCCCCTCCCGTCCTCCGAACCCCTCGGTCCCAGCCCGGAGCCCGCACCCCCAGCCGGAGCCCTCCCCCTCCCGTCCTCCGAACCCCCTCGGTCCCAGCCCGGAGCCCGCACCCCCAGCCGGAGCCCTCCCCCTCCCGTCCTCCGAACCCCTCGGTCCCAGCCCGGAGCCCGCACCCCCAGCCGGAGCCCTCCCCCTCCCGTCCTCCGAACCCCTCGGTCCCAGCCCGGAGCCCGCACCCCCAGCCGGAGCCCTCCCCCCTCCCGTCCTCCGAACCCCTCGGTCCCAGCCCGGAGCCCGCACCCCCAGCCGGAGCCTTCCCCCTCCCGTCCTCCGAACCCCTCGGTCCCAGCCCGCACCCCCAGCCGGAGCCCTCCCCCTCCCGTCCTCCGAACCCCTCGGTCCCAGCCCGGAGCCCGCACCCCCCAGCCGGAGCCCTCCCCCTCCCGTCCTCCGAACCCCTCGGTCCCAGCCCGGAGCCCGCACCCCCAGCCGGAGCCCTCCCCCTCCCGTCCTCCGAACCCCTCGGTCCCAGCCCGGAGCCCGCACCCCCAGCCGGAGCCCTCCCCCTCCCGTCCTCCGAACCCCTCGGTCCCAGCCCGGAGCCCGCACCCCCAGCCGGAGCCTTCCCCCTCCCGTCCTCCGAACCCCTCGGTCCCAGCCCGCACCCCCAGCCGGAGCCCTCCCCCTCCCGTCCTCCGAACCCCTCGGTCCCAGCCCGGAGCCCGCACCCCCAGCCGGAGCCCTCCCCCTCCCGTCCTCCGAACTCCTCGGTCCCAGCCCGGAGCCCGCACCCCCAGCCGGAGCCTTCCCCCTCCCGTCCTCCGAACCCCTCGGTCCCAGCCCGCACCCCCAGCCGGAGCCCTCCCCCTCCCGTCCTCCGAACCCCTCGGTCCCAGCCCGGAGCCCGCACCCCCAGCCGGAGCCCTCCCCCTCCCGTCCTCCGAACCCCTCGGTCCCAGCCCGGAGCCCGCACCCCCAGCCGGAGCCTTCCCCCTCCCGTCCTCCGAACCCCTCGGTCCCCAGCCCGGAGCCCGCACCCCCAGCCGGAGCCCTCCCCCTCCCGTCCTCCGAACCCCTCGGTCCCAGCCCGGAGCCCGCACCCCCAGCCGGAGCCCTCCCCCTCCCGTCCTCCGAACCCCTCGGTCCCAGCCCGCACCCCCAGCCGGAGCCCTCCCCCTCCCGTCCTCCGAACCCCTCGGTCTCAGCCCGGAGCCCGCACCCCCAGCCGGAGCCCTCCCCCTCCCGTCCTCCGAACCCCTCGGTCTCAGCCCGGAGCCCGCACCCCCAGCCGGAGCCCTCCCCCTCCCGTCCTCCGAACCCCTCGGTCCCAGCCCGGAGCCCGCACCCCCAGCCGGAGCCCTCCCCCTCCCGTCCTCCGAACCCCTCGGTCCCAGCCCGCACCCCGCACCCCCAGCCGGAGCCCTCCCCCTCCCGTCCTCCGAACCCCTCGGTCCCAGCCCGGAGCCCGCACCCCCAGCCGGAGCCCTCCCCCTCCCGTCCTCCGAACCCCTCGGTCCCAGCCCGGAGCCCGCACCCCCAGCCGGAGCCCTCCCCCTCCCGTCCTCCGAACCCCTCGGTCCCAGCCCGGAGCCCGCACCCCCAGCCGGAGCCCTCCCCCTCCCGTCCTCCGGACCCCTCGGTCTCAGCCCGGAGCCCGCACCCCCAGCCGGAGCCCTCCCCCTCCCGTCCTCCGAACCCCTCGGTCCCAGCCCGGAGCCCGCACCCCCAGCCGGAGCCCTCCCCCTCCCGTCCTCCGAACCCCTCGGTCCCAGCCCGGAGCCCGCACCCCCAGTCGGAGTCCTCCTCCTCCCGTCCTCCGAACCCCTCGGTCCCAGCCCGGAGCCCGCACCCCCAGCCGGAGCCTTCCCCCTCCCGTCCTCCGAACCCCTCGGTCCCAGCCCGCACCCCCAGCCGGAGCCCTCCCCCTCCCGTCCTCCGAACCCCTCGGTCCCAGCCCGGAGCCCGCACCCCCAGCCGGAGCCCTCCCCCTCCCGTCCTCCGAACCCCTCGGTCCCAGCCCGGAGCCCGCACCCCCAGCCGGAGCGCTCCCCCTCCCGTCCTCTGAACTCCTCGGTCCCAGCCCGGAGCCCGCACCCCCAGCCGGAGCCCTCCCCCTCCCGTCCTCCGAACCCCTCGGTCCCAGCCCGCACCCCCAGCCGGAGCCCTCCCCCTCCCGTCCTCCGAACCCCTCGGTCCCAGCCCGCACCCCCAGCCGGAGCCCTCCCCCTCCCGTCCTCCGAACCCCCCGGTCCCAGCCCGCACCCCCAGCCGGAGCCCTCCCCCTCCCGTCCTCCGAACCCCCCGGTCCCAGCCTGGAGCCCGCACCCCCAGCCGGAGCCCTCCCACTCCCCCTGCACCCAACCCCCCAGCCCCACCCTGGAGCCCGCACCCAGAATCTGTACCTCCTCCCGCACCCCAACCCCCCTCCTCAGCTTGGAGCCCCCTCCCGCCTCCGAACCCCTTGGTCCCAGCCTGGAGCCCCCCCAGCTCACTCCAAACCCCTCATCCCCCAGCCCCACGCCAGAGCCCGCACCCCCAGCTGGAGCCCTCACCCCCCCACACACCCCAACCCCCTGAGCGAGTGACAGAGGGAGGGGGATGGAGTGAGTGGGAGCGGAGCCTCGCAGAAGGCGGGCAAGGGTGGGGCAAGGGTGTTTAGTTTTGTGCGAGTAGAAAATTGGCAGTCCCAATAGACGGGGGCAGGGGGCTGTGTTGGGGGTGGGGCTGTTGCCAGATGGGGGCGGGGGTGGCTGGTGCTGGATTGGGGTGGGGAGGGGCTGGCACCAGGCAGGGGTCATGGGAGTGTGGGGGGCTGGTGAGGGACGGGGGCAGGGGAGTGGATCCATCTGTCCGTCTCACCCTTGGTGTTTCTCTCCCCAGGGCAGAGCCCCCTGCTGGCCCCGGGGCAGATGGGGGTTTCCCCGCTGCCCAGCCCCCAGCTCGGCCATCTACCCCGGCCCCCCAACCGCCGGCCCCGCCCCGTCACCCGCCCACGGTCTCGTCTACAGCGTGGCCAGCCCCGCCCCTGCACCCATCCTGCCCAAGGGGAGCAGTGCCGGCAGCCAGGGCACACTGGGGCCTGGACCTATGGGTATGAATGGGGTGGGGCTGGGCAGAGCCCCACTCCCACCCACCTGGCTACAGAATGGGGGTGGGGTTATGGAACGGGGGGATGGGGCTGGGCAGGTCCCCAACACATGGCTACGGAACAGAGGGTGGGGCTGAGCTGGGCCAGATTGTTACGGGTATGGGGTGGGAGCAGAATTATGGGGTGGGAGCGGGCTAGGCTCCGCCCTCACGGGTATGGAACTGGGGGCAGAGCTTTGGGGTGGGGACGGGGCTGGGGGGGTGTAAGTGGGGGGGTCCCTGTGGCTCACCCAGCCCCCTATGACTATCTCTCTCCCCCCACAGGCCCCCTCGCCTTCCCCCCGGCGCCTACCCGGCCCCCGCGCCCTCCGCCGAAGCCCCCCCAGAAGGTGAAGGCCGCCATCGCCAGCATCCCCGTGGGCTCCTATGAGTCGGCCCCGTCACCCAGCCCTGCCCGGCCTCCAGGGGGGCAGCAGACGGAGCCTGGGGGGGCCCCCCGCGTCTCCCGGGAGCTGGAGAGCCCAAGGGAGCCTCCGGAGCTGCCTGCCCCCTCCCCTCCGCCCCAGCCCCCCAGACCCGGCCCAGCTCCGGAGCCAGACAGCTGGGATGGGCGCCCCCCCTCGCCCGCGCCCCCCCAGCACCCAGTGCCTGAGGCTGAGAGCGGTGAGGGCTGGAGCCAGCGGGAGGCTGCGCCAGGGGCCAGTGAGGAACGAACACCCCGAGAGCAGGCGAGCGCCCCCGGAGCTGTCCCGGGGGGCAAGGGGCTGGAGACGGTGAGTAACCTGCCCCCCCATCATCCCCCTGTCCACCACCCTACCCCCGCCCCACCCACTGCTCCCAGGGGGCAAGGGGTCCGAGATGGTGAGTGCCCCCCCCCATCATCCTCCCTGCCCGCCACCCTACCCCCACCCCCACCCCACTGCTCCCAGGGGGGCAAGAACACCGAGATGGTGAGGGAGCCCCCAGCCCCACCCCATCGTACCTCACCGCCACCTCCCCTGAGGTTGCGCCTGGGTGCTGGGACGGGATTAGGGTTAATAACCCACCTCCTGTCCCCCATCACTCCCCTACCTCCCCTCTGCCCCGAACCCCCCCAACCTCAGGGGCCTTTCCTGCCCCCGATGCTGACGCTTCTCTTCCCCGCAGACCCCCCGGGTGCCTGTCTCCCCCGACTGGAGGGTCCCGGGTCCTGAGAGCCGCCCTGAAGTCCCAGCACCCCCTGCTGGCTCCTCGTCCTCCTCTGCGCTCAGCCCCGCCCCTGCTGGCTCTGGGGAGGGGTCCCGGGGGGCAGGTCCAATCCCCGGTGCACCCGAGGGCCCAGAGCGCAAGGAGGGGGGGGGCGGCAAGAAGGTGAAGGTCCGGCCTCCCCCGCTGAAGAAAACCTTTGACTCGGTGGACAAGTGAGTGACGGGGGGGGTCAGTGGTCATTAGGGTTCGGGGTCACCTGGGGCCAGGGGTCACAGGCCCTTGAGGGGTCAGGAGTCACTCAGGGTCAGGGATCACATGGCTCGTTAGGAGCTTGGCCTGGGGCAGACACCCGGCGCCCCCATCTCAGGGGACCCCCACTCCTGGGCTCAGGCTGGGGGGAGAGGAGGGGACTGTGGTGTCCGGGAGAGCCGGTGCATGACGCGCCCCCGCCCCTCCCCCAGCAGGGTTCTGTCGGAGGTGGATTTCGAGGAGCGCTTCGCTGAGCTGCCCGAGTTCAAGCCCGAGGAGGTTCTGCCCTCGCCCACGCTGCAGTCCCTGGCCACGTCGCCCCGCGCCATCCTGGGCAGCTACCGCAAGAAGCGCAAAAACTCCACTGGTGAGCGGGGGGGCTGCGGGGCGGGAGCGAGGGGCACTGGGGGGCTGAGGGGCGGGGCTGCGGGGCGGGAGCGAGGGGCACTGGGGGAGCTGTGGGGCGGGAGCGAGGGGCACCGGTGGAGCTGGGGGGCAGGGCTGTGGGGCGGGAGCGAGGGGCACTGGGGGGCTGAGGGGCGGGGCTGCGGGGCGGGAGCGAGGGGCACTGGGGGAGCTGTGGGGCGGGAGCGAGGGGCACCGGTGGAGCTGGGGGGCAGGGCTGTGGGGCGGGAGCGAGGGGCACTGGGGGGCTGAGGGGTGGGGCTGCGGGGCGGGAGCGAGGGGCACTGGGGGGGCTGTGGGGCGGGAGCGAGGGGCACCGGTGGAGCTGGGGGGCAGGGCTGTGGGGCGGGAGCGAGGGGCACTGGGGGGCTGCGGGGCGGGAACGAGGGGCACTGGGGGGCTGAGGGGCGGGGCTGCGGGGCGGGAGCGAGGGGCTGTGGGGCGGGAGCGAGGGGCACCGGTGGAGCTGGGGGGCAGGGCTGCGGGGCGGGAGCGAGGGGCACTGGGGGGGCTGCGGGGCGGGAGCGAGGCTGCGGGGGGGGCTGTGGGGCAGGAGCGAGGGGCACCGGGGGGGGCTGCGGGGCGGGAGCGGGGGGGGCTGTGGGGTGGGAGCGAGGGGCACTGGGGGGGGCTGCGGGGGGGGGGCCTGTGGGGCGGGAGCGAGGGGCACCGGCGTCCCGTGCAGGAGGGGATGAGGGCTCATTAGCCCTTCGGCCCCCCCAGACCTGGACTCCTCCGCCGAGGACCCCATCTCACCCAAGCGGAAGATGCGGCGCCGCTCGAGCTGCAGCTCGGAGCCCAACACGCCCAAGAGTGCCAAGTGCGAGGGCGACATCTTCACCTTCGACAAGACGGGTGAGGGCTGGGGGCAGGGCTGGCGAGGGGGCAGGGCCGGCATGATGGGGTGGGGAAGGGGCGGGGCCTGCAGGAAGGGGCAGGGCCTGCAGGAAGGGGCGGGGCGCAGTCTCACAGCCCCTCCCCCCAGGCGCGGAGGCGGAGGACGTGCTGGGGGAGCTGGAGTACGAGAAGGTCCCGTATTCGTCGCTGCGCCGGACCCTGGACCAGAGGCGGGCGCTGGTCATGCAGCTCTTCCAGGACCACGGCTTCTTCCCCTCAGGTCGGTGCTGCCGGGGCCGCAGCCAGCGCGGCGCTAGGGGTTCCCTAGGGGGTGCCATGGGGCAGGGAGCGGGGGGAGGGAGTCATTAGGGGGCACTGTGGGGCGGGGAGCTCCATAGGGGTACCATGGGGTAGGAGGACTCTCCATGTGTAATGTAGGCATCCAGGAGTGGGGCAGGACCCCGGCCATTCCATGGGTCAGCGTCAGGGGGATGCAGGCGTCTCCATCGTGTCCTCCGCCAAACTGCTGTGCAGCCCCACCCTGCCCACCCCCCAGCGAGGGGCCCCCGTGGAACCAGCCCCCGCCCAGAGGGGCCGCGCCGGGCGAGGGGCCCCCGTGGAACCAGCCCCCGCCCAGAGGGGCCGCGCCGGGCGAGGGGCCCCCGTGGAACCAGCCCCCGCCCAGAGGGGCCGCGCCGGGCGAGGGGCCCCCGTGGAACCAGCCCCCGCCCAGAGGGGCCACGCCCCGGCGCCGGGCGAGGGGCCCCCGTGGAACCAGCCCCTGCCCAGAGGGGCCGCGCCCCGGCGCCGGGCGAGGGGCCCCCGTGGAACCAGCCCTGTGTCGCTGACACGGTGTCTTGTCTCCCGCAGCCCAGGCCACGGCCGCGTTCCAGGCCCGCTACTCCGACATCTTCCCCACCAAGGTCTGCCTGCAGCTGAAGATCCGCGAGGTGCGGCAGAAGATCATGCAGGCGGCGACCCCCACCGAGCAGACGCCCAGCACCCCCGAGCCGGGGGGCCCAGGCAGTGGCGGAGCCGCTGAGGGGCAGCCCCCGGAGCCCGCGCCCCCCCAGGACTCGGACCCGGGGGCAGAGGCAGGGGGCAGCACCAGCTGGGACAATAGCCAGACATCTCCCCCGGGGAGCGCCGCAGGCAGTGGCAGATGAAGGGCCTTGAGTGGCACGGCTGGAAGCAAAGCATTCTGGGAGCTTCGCCCACCTTCCTGCTACGCCCCGGCCTGACCGGGGGCCCCGGCAAAGATGTTTCCTTGCTCCCCTGGGATGGTCCGCTCCACCATGGACTGCAGCGCCCCCCCGCAAGGATGGTCTGCTCCGCCATGGACTGCAGCGCCCCCTGCAAGGATGGTCTGCTCTGCCATGGGCGCCTGCCCCCTCCCCAGCTGGGATGGTCTGTTCCACCATGGACTGCAGCGCCCCCCGCAAGGATGGTCTGTTCCGCCATGGACTGCAGCGCCCCCTGCAAGGATGGTCTGCTCTGCCATGGGTATCGGCACCAGCGCCTGCCTGCTCCCCCCCCTCACTGGGATGGTCTGCTCCACCACAGATGCCAGCGCCTCCTCCCCCCCCAGCCAGGATGGTCTGTTCTGCCATGGGCACCAGCGCCTGCCCCCCCCCCCCGCCGGGATGGTCTGCTCCGCCACAGATGCCAGCGCCTCCCCCCCACGCTCCACAAGGATGGTCTGCTCCCCCATGGGCACCAGGGTGTGCCCTACCCCCCTGCTGGGATGGTCTGCTCCACCATGATGCCAGTGGCTACCCCATCCCCACTGTGGCACCCAGACCGGCCCATTGCAGGCTCCCGGCCCCGCCCCTGTTGCCGTGGAGACTGCGGGGGGGGGGATGGACACCTGGAAAGTGACGACTTTTAATAATGTTAAATATTTTGGGACCTGATGCTTGTGGCTTGTGTCAGCCCCTCCCCCACCCTCACATGCTCCGCCCCTGCTGTGCTGGGGGTGGGGACTATGCCAGGCTCCGCCTCCTGACCTGCCCCAGCCGTGCCAGGCTCCACCCCCAACTACTCTGCTCCCAACACCCCCTCAGCTGCCTGGGGGCCCAGGGCTAAATCCAGGCCCCATCAGGGGCTCTGGCTTGGCCCAGCCGGGTCATTGCAGGGCTCAGGCCCACGCACCCGCTGCTGGATGTGCCACGAGCACCTGGCCCCGGCAGCCCCACGTGGCTCATCTGGGGTCTCTGCCCCCCGGCGCTGGCAACGCTGTGTCTGTCACCCCCTCCCTGGGGCCTGCTCCCTGCGTCGCCCCCACCATATTCACCCCCCCGCTCCCCAGGTGCCCCCCCATTCTGCTCCCTGTACGGGTCCCCCACCTCCCTCTCCCCAGCACCAGCTCCCTGAGTCACCTTCCCAGGGCCTGGTCTCCGCATTCCCCCATCCCCCATTTTGGGCCTGCTCCCCATCAATCTGCTCCTCCCCCAGGGCTCTGGTGATGGCAACCCGCACCCCCTAGGCTGCTCCCCCAGTCCTGCATGTGGGCTCTCCTGACCCCATGTCTCAGGTTGATGTCACTTACCCCCCAGCACCCCTCCTCTCCCCTGCCTCTGTCCCCCCGCCCATGGGGCGCAAACCTCCCCAGACCTGGGGGCCAGGCAGATAATTGGCTCCAGCCGGCAGACAGCAAATCTGCGTTTAATGCCCGTGCGGTGCAAGGGTTCCTGGGCAGTCGCGTGCCCGAGTCGGATGGTTGTGGTGGTGCAGTGATGGGGGGGCCATGGCTGAGCGCTGTGGGCTGTGGGGGGAGGGACAGTGGTGGCTCACGGCTCTGCATGGTGATGCAGTGCGGCCCTGCACGGTGATGCAGTGCCACCCCCCCCAGTGGCAGCAACAACTCAGGGCCTGGTGTGGTGGTGGCTCAGGGCTTGGCCCAGTTACGCCCCCGTGGCGGCGGCGGCTCAGGGCCCGGCCCGCTGGCCCCCTCCCATGGTGGCGGCAGCTCAGGGCCCGGCCCGCTGCCCCCCCCCCCCCCGGTGGCAGCAGCAGCTCAGGGCCCGGCCCGCTGGCCCCCCCCCGGTGGCGGCGGCGGCTCAGGGCCCGGCCTGGTGGCACTCTCCCAGCAAATGCAGCAGCAGCGCGTGCAGCCGCGGGCACAGGCGGGCGTAGCCGTGCCGGCTCAGGTGCAGGTAATCGTACATGTCGTGGTGGCTGATGGCGCCGTCCGAGTGCACGAAGCCGGGGTCGGCATCCAGGAAGCAGGTGTTGGGCAGCCTCGGCAGCCGGGCCTCCAGCAGCTCGTTCACCCGCCGGTTCCTCTCCCGCAGCGGGTTGGGGCCCTGGCCCCGGGGCAGCAGGCCCTGGGGGCAGACGTGGCACTGTCAGGCCTGGGGGAGGGTCCCCCTTCCCCCCACCACCCCGCTGTGCCCCCTACTCACCAGCACCACCACGCGCGCCTGGGGCTGCTGCTGCTGCAGGAGGCGGACAATGGCCTCAATGCCGCCCACCACCTGCTCGGCCGTGTGCCCGTGGTTATTGGTGCCCACCCAGACGACCACGATCTGCAGGGAGGCCAGGAGTGAGGGGGGCTGGTGGCTGCCCCCTAGGGAGTGACCAGCCTCCTATTCCCCAGGCCTCAGCCCCCTCGCCCCCCACATCCCATTCACCTGCCCTCTGTCATCCCCCCTGCCCCTCACATCCCATTCACCTGCCTTCTATTTGCCCCCACTGCCTCCCGCACCCCTTTCACCTGCCTCCTATCAGCGCCCTATTCCCCTCACACCTCGTCGGTGCCCCCCCGGCACCCTGATCCCCCGCACCTTGGGCCGGATGTGCTGCAGCTCGCCCTCCTGCAGCCGCCACAGCACGTGCTGCGTCCCGTCGCCCCCAATGCCGAAGTTGAGCGCGTGCAGGGGGGAGAAGAGCTCACGCCAGATCTAGGGGGACAGAGAGTCAGAGCTGGGGCCCTCAGGGTGGGCCGTGGTCCCCGTATGGCCCCCCCAGCCTGCCGGGGCAGGGCCAGGACGAGTGTGGGGCTCACCTCAAACTGCTGGAGCAGCTGCACCAGGGCGTCCCCGATGAACACGACCTCGGGCTCCTTGTCCTTGCTGTCTGCGATGAAGCGATGGTGCTGGGGGGGAGACAGGGTCAGGCAGGGCTGGGGAGCAGCAGGGCCCCAGAGCCTATGTCAGGCAGAGACTCTCCCTTACAGGCTGACGGGCCCAGTGCTGGGACGTGGCCCCTCTGGGGTGGGGTGCAGGGGGTCAGCTGCATGGGGACCCCTCCTCCGCTACCATTGCAGCCCCTGTGGGGTGAGGCAGGGCCGTGCGGTGCCCCTTATGGGGCAGGTGGGGGTGTTGTGTAGGGTCCCCATAGGGTGGGGCAGGGGTGTCTATGCAGTGTCCCCATGGGACAGGATGGGGTGTCCGTGCAGCACCCCCCATGGGAGGGGCGGGGCTGTCTGTGCAGTGCCATCCCTCACCAGCGCCAGCCAGCGCCCGTCCCCCTGCACGTCGGCCAGCGGCGTCGGGGTGCTGGCCGGGTTCTTGTCCCCGTCACTCATGGTCCTGGAAGCTCCTAGGAGGCAAAGCCAGCAGGTCAGAAACAGCAGCACTCCCCACCCCGCTTTGATAATGGTTCTGTCCAGACCCAACCTCTCCCCATGTGGGATAATGGTTGGGTCTGCACCCTCAAGTCCCATGCACGGTGGATAATACCATTCCCTGGGATGGGGGACAGGAGTTTTGGCCCTTCTCCATTCTACCCTTGCCTGTGGATAATGGTTGAATCCTCTCAGCCCACTCTCGGACTGTACCATTGTGAAGGTGGGGTGACAGGTACGTTTCTCAGCTACAAGAAAAGGAGTACTTGTGGCACCTTAGAGACATCATTCCCCCTTACGTGGTATAATGGTTGGGTCCACCCCCCCAGGCTTCCATGCATAGTGGGAGATACCATTCCCTTCTCCCTCCCCCCCCCCCCCGGTGTATATTGACTGATCCGTACTCCTCAGGTCCATGCAGGGCGGGGTCAAACTCAGTTTCCAGGCTCAAGTCTGGGGAAGATGGCCGAGTCCTTCGTAACACCCCCCATGAAGACTAATGGTTTGGTCCGCCCCTTGAGGCGGGGGGCATAGAGATTGAGCGGGTCCATTTCCCCAGGAAGGGGGTTTATCCATCCCCCCATGGGGGCAATGGCTTGGCGGCCCCTCGAGCCCCCATGTAGAATGGATAGGACCATTCGTGGAGGGGGAGGGAGGAGAAAAGGGGCTGGTTCCCCTACCCTCCCGTGGGTATAATGGTTAGATCCACACTGAGCCCCCCCGATGCATGCGGGTGGTACCATTCCCCTGGGCCGGGGGGAGGCTCACCTAAGAGGCTGGCGGGGGTGGGGAGCGAATGGTTCCGGAGCCGCCGCCGCCGCCCGCACGTTCGCTCTGCGTTGGGGAGCAGCGGGTGGCCTGGGCGGAACCATGTGACAGGGGAGGGCTGGGAAGAAGTGCAGACGCTCCCACCGCCGCGCGGAGATGGTATGAGCTAGTCCGGCTCCTCCCCACCAGAGCCCGGCTGTTCCTAGCGCCCCCCCTTCCCGGGGTCCGGCTCTTCCCTTTACCCTCCCCACCAGAGCCCGGCTGTTCCCAGCGCCCCCCCCCCCTTCCCGGGGTCCGGCTCTTCCCTTTACCCTCCCCACCAGAGCCCGGCTGTTCCCAGCGCCCCCCCCTTCCCGGGGTCCGGCTCTTCCCTTTACCCTCCCCACCAGAGCCCGGCTGTTCCCAGCGCCCCCCCTTCCCGGGGTCCGGCTCTTCCCTTTACCCTCCCCACCAGAGCCCGGCTGTTCCCAGCGCCCCCCCTTCCCGGGGTCCGGCTCTTCCCTTTACCCTCCCCACCAGAGCCCGGCTGTTCCCAGCGCCCCCCCCCTTCCCGGGGTCCGGCTCTTCCCTTTACCCTCCCCACCAGAGCCCGGCTGTTCCCAGCGCCCCCCTTCCCGGGGTCCGGCTCTTCCCTTTACCCTCCCCACCAGAGCCCGGCTGTTCCCAGCGCCCCCCTCCCCTGATTGCAGCCTCTGTGTGACTGTGGCTGTTCTCATCACCCCCCCCCCATCCAGCTGCATTAACTGCCCCCCTCTGGACTTTGGCTTTTAAGTCATTCTCCCCCTAAGTCTGGCTGTTCCTTTTACCCCCTCCCCCTAAATCCAGGTGTTCTGTTCACTCCCCCCCCCCATCAGCTGGCTCTTGCTGTGCCATCCCCCCCCCCCCAGCTGCCTCCTGGCCCAGAGGTGCCTCGTCCCGTCAGTGCTGCTGCGCCCCCATGGCACGATGCCGCCTCGCCCCCCCGCACGGCTCCCCAGCCAGAGTCTGCAGTGACCCTCACCCCTGCCCCACACTGCGCAGGGTCTGGCCTGCTCTCTCTCTGCGTGGGAGACCTAGGCCCAGCGCAGCGCGAGGGAGAGGCTGGTCAATTTCTCAGGGGGAGAGGGATCAGAGGCCCAGCTCAACCCCCCCCAAATCTCCCCCACCTGTGGTCTGGGCAGGAGAGGAGATCGCCTTTGGCTCCCTGTCCCAAAGTGCTGTGAGGTGTCGCCATTAACCAGTGGCCCTGCCTGCCCCAGACGTGGCTGCATCTCAGTGCAGGGCTAAGGATCCTGTAGAAACAGCTTCCCCCCTAAGCATCATACACACAGGAGCCCCAGAGGAAGGGACGCTGGGCCTGGGCCCTCACTAGCTGGAAAGCTGCTGCAGACACACAGGAGTCTCCGGGAGAGGAGCAGCAGCAGGGATGGACCTACCCTCCTCTCCAGTTTCTCATGTTTGGTGATGCCAATGCAGTCCAATGGCACAGCGGGCACTGCTCCCTGTCTGCCGCGGAAATCACGGACCTCCCCGGACTGCTGTGTCGACTGCAACAAAACGTTTTCACTTGAGCCTGTTGAAATTCAAAGCACTTTTTAGAGCCGGGGCTGCAGCTCAGGGAAACTAGTAGCGCGAGGACCAGACAGCCAGGCGAGCTCAAGGGGCTTAGGGCAGAGGCATTTACAGGCTCCCAGATCATATTGAATCAACACCAGGCCAAGACAGGAAATACTGGGGTGGGAGGGAAGAGGGTCCCTCAACTTCCTGGGCCTCTTTTGAAACCCTTCACCTCAGGTCCTCATCGCAAGCTGGTCCCTGGAGGTGAGCAGCCCCAGGCCCCTGGTGTCCCTGCGTCCCAAGGGCTGCAAACCTCTCTCACTTTCGCAGTGGCTGTAAAAGTGAGGGTGCGTCCTGCCTCTTGCCTTGCAGAGGGCAGGCCAGGTTAAAGACGCCTCGTTTATTTTAAGCTTGCCCAGCTGATGTTACTGTTGTAAGCTCACGGGGCAGCAGGCAGCAATGCAAAACCTGGGTCTCCCCGATCAATGCTGCACCAAGGAAACCTCCAAACCCCAGCAGCGGGTGCTGGCGATGAGTCTCAACCTGCGGAGATCTCGCTTTGGCCAGCACGCGCTGCCCTGCCAGCCAGGTGGAGACCGCTGAGCGTCTCGCCCGCCCTCCTACGTCACACAGGCCAGAGTGCCCTCCATGGATCCCTGTTGGAGCTAGAGCCGGGCCTGTCAAAAACATCCATGCAAAGAGTAAAATCGCTCTGTTGTCTCCATTCTGCCCACCGAGGAGCCAGCTCCCTTGGCCCTGCTGCTTGTGGTCCCCGAGCCCTGCCCTGCCCCACTGGACCCTAGGTCCAGCTTGGCATGGCGGGGAGGTCTTGCCCTAGCTCCCTGTCCATGGGGCTGGAGCTCACTCCTGCCCCTCGTGGCAGCAGGCTGGCTTGAGTGGCTGCACACCCGCTGCCCTGGGGGTCAGCCTGGCATAGGGCTCTTGCTTGGGATGCTCACGCTGCAGGGTTGGCCCCGCTCAGGGGTCAGGCTCCCCCCAAGGGTCAGCCCTGCGTAGGAGGGGTCACGCTCCTGTCTGTGGGTCTGTCATGTTCTCCCCATGCGGGTCAGCCCTGCGCAGGGGGGTCACAGTGCCCCCAAGGTGGGTTGTCATATTTGGGGGTCATACTGCCCCATGGGGTGGGTGGGGCTTGCTTGGGGGGGCCACAGTGCCCCCAGTGTGGGTCAGTTGTGCTTGGGGGTCATGCTGCACCATGGGGTGGGTTGACCATGCCCAGAGTCACGCTTTCCCATGAGGTGGGTGGGGGTTGCTCAGGGGGGTCACAGTGCCCTGTGGGGTGGGTGGGGCATGCCTGGGGGTCACACTCTGCCCAGGCCAGGCCAGCCTAATCTGGATCCAACCTGTCCAGCCCACGCCCTTCCCTAAAGGCTCGCCCCAGCAACTGGCCAGCCAATCAGGGTGTGGCTGCCAGAGCCACGTGACCAATCACCGCGCGGCAGGGGGGCGGGGACAGCGAGCCTGGAGCGGCCGTTTCCCCTTCAGGCGGGGAGGGGGAGGGAGCAGCGCGAGGCACCGTTGGCGGTTGTTACACTGCACGTGGCAGCCGCCTCCGCACATGGCCCCGCCCCTGGGGCGCACGTAGGGGCTGGCCGCTTCTAGAATCTTCCAACGTCAGTGCCCCCCCGCCACTGCCGCCCCCCCAGGTCACGTGGCACAGAGACTCCCCAGTGTAACCCCCCCCGCACAGAGACCTGCCCCCCAGTGTAACCCTCCTGCACGTCTCCTGCTCCCCCCTGGCACAGAGATGACCCCCCTGATTGCCTCCCAGCGTAACCCCTGCCCGCATATCCCAGCCCCCCAGCAGAGACGGCCCCTGCTCACTCACCTCTGACTACCCCCCAGTGTAACCCCCCAGCATGGAGACGTGCCCCCCAGTGTAACCCTAGCACATATCCTGCTCCCCCCTTGCACCCGCCAACCACCCCTGACTGCCCCCCAGTGTAACCCTCCACGTACCCTGCTCCTCGCAGCACAGAGACATGTCCCCTGACTGCCCCACAGTGTAACCGCCCCCCATGTACCCCACTCCCCCTGCACACAGACATCTCCCCTCACAACCATCACTGCCCCCCATGCCTAACGTCCCCCTGGGCTGTTCCCTCTTCATATAAAGTAGGCTGCAAATGCCCGTCTGCAGTCACAATGCCTCCCACTGCCCCCCAAATCACCATGGGGCATGGAGAGGCCAAGTCACCCCACGGGCGGGCAGCACTCCTTGCTTCCTAAGCGTAAATGACCGTTAATAGGTACAGGAGCCCTCTGAAAGGAAGCACGTGGGATTAAGGCTGGCGCCCAGTATCCCCCACTCCCGGCAGCATGACGCCTCCCATCGCCACGCTGGGGCAGCGGGGTCGGTGACGGGGTGCACCTCCCACTGCCCAGCTGTCCCTTGGCAGTTAGCGATCAAATCCAGCTTAGCTGCTGACGTCACGGCCAGGCAGCTGTGGCTGGGCTTCGGTCAGACAACCCCCAGAGAGGAACCCAAACCCTGCACCCGCCCCAGTGACGTCGAAATATCCAACCCTGCCCTATCCTGATCCAGATAGGAGCCTAATGCGATTTTCAAAAGCGCCATATGTGTTTAAAAATCTGGCCTAATCCCTCCATCCATGGACAATAACGCTCATGATTAGTGATGTTTCAAACTGTTTCACAATGTTTTATTGGCAACAAACAGCGGGACCCACTCATGGTGTGAATTTCACATCCGCTCATTCCCAAAAGAATAAACCCCACAAATTCCCTGGCAACTTGGACATGCCAGAAGGGGGATAAATCCTTCAGTGCAGCTCGAAAGCGGCTTTTAAATAAACAGCCAGTCTTTAAAACCATACATTTCAATCCCTGTTAATTTCAGGAGGAACTCAAACTACTCAATACAATATTGTTAAAAACCCATGCCCCTAACGACATTAAAAACACACTGCTTTAACATTCCCGTGACAAACACAGCTGTGTGCCGTGTCTTCACTAGGGCCAAGGTTTGTTCTTGACTCACGTTAGCTAGCACATGGTAATGAATGGTGAAATCCTAGGCAAGACAAGACAGACCCTCGGCTCCCCTATCTTCGTACCTCAGTGGGAGTGGGAAAACTCCAAGCTGCAGTGCCTTGTCTTCAGTGGGATTTTACCGTGCACTAGCTACCTTGAGTTAAGGGCACACCTCTCTTCCCAGTGAAGATGCACATGGAGGGTCCCCGCACACCCCACACTGCAGTCCGTATGTTCCAGCATGGTGCTGGCCTGGCTTTTTACATTTCTACAAGGAAAGCAGGACAGGCAGTTTAAAAACCAACAAGTAGCCCTTCCCCCAAACCTCTTAAAAACAAACACCAGCGGGGAGGTAGGGTGAAATTCCCTCCCGCTCCCCATGATTGTCCATCTTGGTCCCCGTGGCCTTCCTCCCAGTGCCGTTCTCCTAAAGGCAGGGCCTGCTGCATCTCCAGTCCCCAAGGAGCTGGGGAAGGAGATGGAGCTCAGCTGGCTGATGCTCAGTGTGGCGGATGGAGAGGTGCTGGGCTGGAGGAGCAGGTGAGGCTGGGCAAGGCTCCCTGGATGGAGAAGCTGCATGTTTGCTTGGGGACGAGGAAGCCAGTCCCTGCTGTGGCGGGATCTAAACAAAACACACAAGTCAGCATTACGTTCCAGGACCTGATTCTTGCACTCCCTCCCCCTTCCACTGTTCAAATCCCGGGCTGGCCAAGCAGGCCAAGCTCTCCCCCAGGACAGGCCGGTGACTCTCCTTTGGCGCTGCCCAGGGATGAGGAATGGCCCATGGCTGTTGGGATTTCAGTGGCTGCACCTCCCTGCACAGGAGGCAAGCTGATACTGAGCAAGCCACAGAGAGTCCCCCTGACTTGGGGCATGAATATGGCCACTCACTGCCTGGCATGTGGGCAGGTCTGTTTTGTATCAGAGGACTGAGGGTATGTCTAGACTGCGCACTAAGCTTGGGCTCTGATTCAGGTTTGAGCCAAAGCCCCCTTTCCGTCCATACACATCAGTCTGACTTGGGTCAGTGAGCGCTCAGGACCCAGGTCCTAGGACCCTGCTGGGGGGTGTATCAGAGCCTGAGTCCCACTGTGACTCAGGTCATTTTGCAGTATGAGCAGCTCAAGCCGCAGACCCCTGTCAGAAGGCCTGTGCAGCGTAGTGTGGACGCATTAGCATGGCTGTGAGGAAACCGAAGTCCAGCAACCGTAAACTCAGATGTACAGTGCAGGGTGGTGGCTAGAAATGGCTTGGAAACACCAATTCCACTAGCTGGGGTCCCACTGACTCAGGTTTACAGTGCAGGGTGGTTGCTAGAGCATGACTTCGAACCACTGAGTCCACTAGCTGGGGTCCCACTGACCCAGGGGTGACACTCCGCACCCCATATTCATCACAGTGGTAGGAGTATGATTATGACATAATTATGCTGCATCTTGGACAAAATATGTCCTGTGAGGTGTCTATGGAAAAGTGATGGTTTGCTGAATGTGATTATCCTGTTTATATAAATGTATCATTTTTGTATCTGGAGTTATGAATATTGACTATGTAGGTGCTTGCACCTGGGTAACTAGCCAGCACACCATGAATGGCCTGTGTAAGTTGACTGGCCCATCAACAAAGACAAGGGCCATGGGAAACACTTATCCTCATCTGGGGAGGTTTCAGTCAGCCCCTGGATAATGGCTGCCATGACTCAGCGAAGTACCCAAGGCCATGTGACTAGATCACATGGTACTGAACTCCATTTTGGTACCTGTATTTTTCCACAAACTGGGCTGGGACTTGGCTTGGAACAGAGGGGTTCCCACCATATGGAAGGAGCTATAAAAGGGGGACGTGACATCACCAATGGGCCTCACTCCCCACCCAAGAGAATGCCTGGAAACACCTGAGGATAAGGTTACCAACTTTCTAGTTGCACAAAACCGAACACCCTAGCCCTGCCCCTTCCCTGAGGCCCCGTCCCTGCCCTGCCCCTTGCCCGAGACCCCTCCCCCTACTCACTACATTCCCCCTCCCTCGGTGGCTTGCTCTCCCCCACCCTCACTCATTTTCACTGGGCTGAAGCAGGGGGTTGGGGTTCAGGGTGGGTAGGGCTCTGGCTGGGGGTGCTGGCAATGGGGTGGGGCTGGAGATGAGGGGTTTGGGGTGCAGGAGGGCTTCCAGGCTGGGGAGTGGGGCCAAGAGATTTGGAGTGCAGGAGGGGGGCTGTGGGTTGAGGCAGGGGGTTGGAGTTCCGGAGGGGGTGAGGGCTCAGGTGGGGCTGGGGAAGAGGGGTTCAGGGTGTGGGAGGGGGCTCAGGGCTGGGGCAGGGGATTGGGGCTCAGGGTAGGGGCACTGGCTTACCTCCGGCAGCTCCTGGTCAGCGGCAAAGGGGGGGTAAGGCAGGCTTCCTGCCTGTCCTGATTCTGCGCTGTGCCCCAGAAGCGGCCAGCAGGTCCGGCTCCTAGGCAGAGGTATGGCAGGTGGCTCTGCGCGCTGCTCTCACCTGCAGGCACCACCCCCGCAGCTCCTATTGGCCATGGTTCCTGGCCAATGGTAATGCGGAGCCAGTGCTCAGGGTGGGGGCAGTGCATGGAGCCCCGTGGGCCCGTTGCCTAGGAGCCAGACCTGCTGGCTGCTTCCAGGGTGCAGCGCGGAGTCAGGCCTGGTAGGGATTAGCCTGCCTTAGCTCTGCAGCACCGCCGACGGGACTTTTAATGGCCCGATTGGCGGTGCTGACTGGAGTTGCCAGAGTAACCAGGTGTTCCGGTCGAAAACTGGACACCTGGTCACCCTACTCCAGTCCGGGGGACTGGCTAGCTCAGGGGGGTGGGCAAAGGGACATGGAGCTTTTTCCCTCTAGGGGGCACCAGTTTCAGTGTTGTCCTGGTGGGCTCAGGAGTGAATGCTGTTCTGATCTTACAGCCGTTCAGTGGCCTGAGTGGGAGCTGAGTGTGCTGGGTCTCTGTTCCTGAGCAGGCTGGACCCCTGGTGGGAAGGGTCAGGAATCTGACACGTGCCCTCAGTGATGGGAGCAGCCGAGTGGCTTGCACTGTACCTGCCAGGCCCCGGGTCCCAGGTGCCCTGCTTCTGCTGCTCTCCTCTGCCACCTGCCCCTTGCTTCCACTGCCACTCCCCTGGCTTGCAGGGCCCTGCTGTATCTTGTGCCTTGGGGCAAGCACAGTGTCTGGGAGGGGCTGGTGGGTAACAAGGTATGGGCTGGGAGTCAGTAAGGACAGCCTGGGGACTGTGTGCACTTCCACCATGACAGGGGGGATTTGTGTGGGCAGAGGGGAGATGGGCATTTCTGCGGGAGGGGCACACAAGGGCAGGGGGTGAGGGCTGCTGAGAGCAGAGGCAGCTCGAGCTGGATCCGGGGCGGATGCAGCTGTCTCTGGAATCCCACTGGGATCTGCAGCCTGTGCCATGCAGAGGGTCTGTGGACTGGAGCCCATGGAGTCAGAAGGGGCGGCATCATGGTTGGGAATCTCCCGGGGGCTGGAACTAGGTTTGAAGACCTGGATGTTGGAAACCATCAGGGTTGTGGCTGCCTGGGGCCCCCAGGGTGGCGCTGTCGAGACCAGGCGAAAGTTCTTGCGAGGCTGAGGAAGAGTGCTGCAGCGCAGCAAAGGGGGGATCACACGTCCTGAGCCCTGCTGCCCACCAGGGCCAGCCAGCTCAGCTGGCAAAGCCTTATCCCCACGGGCCTTCAGGGCCTGCTGCTCGGTGGGATCAGATGCCCCCATGTTACCGGGGTCTCCAGGGGGAGGGGTGAAAGCAGGAAAGGCCAGCAAAGGGGGTGCAGTGCCAGTGAGGGGCAGGAAGTTTGGCATGGCAGCAGAGGGGGCCAGCTGGGGGGAATTTCTCAGGACCATCAAGGCCTCGGCAGCCTCCTTCTGCAGCTGCTCTTCGGAGACAGGAGAGAAGACAAGCCCCCTGCTGCACCTGAGTGGGAGATGAGCCGAGGAGAAAGGAGGCTGAAAGAGAGGGAAGAGACGATTCCCACATCAGGGGAGGGACAGACACTCGAATCCAGCTGAAATCAGGACAGAACCACAGGCTGAGGCCAGGACATATGCACCCCAGCTCAATATTATCACCCCATTACACAGTTGCTGAGGGTGGAGCTGGCTGCCTGGGATACGGGGCCCTGGTTCTAATCCAGCCCCAGGTCGGTGCTGACTGAAAGATGCCGAGTCGCCTCTCTCTGTTCCGATCACTCTGTGCCGGGGCTGGAGAACCACGACACATTCCTGTGCAGCGGACTCCTGCTTCTCAGGGACCGGCTGAGGCCCTGGGAAGCCATGGACACATATTGGAAAGGAAGAAGAGAGCCTGCCAAGTCCGGGACGGATGCCTGAGCTTTACAACCGTCCCCTGAGACCTGGAGCAGTGAGGGACCATGTGTCAGCATCAGGAGGGACACAAAAGGGGGTCTCTCGGCTGCCATATCTCAGCCCTCTGAGGAGGACAGATCTCAGAGCTACGCACCTGGGCTCCTGGCAGTGTCGACTCCAGGTGGCTGCTCAAATCCATGTTCCCATCCAAGGGACTCAGCACCAGGCGGCTGGAACAGGCAAGAGACAGTGCATCAGAAAACACTGTGCTTGGCAGCTTGTCTCCCACTCTAAGACTGCTGAACCAAAAGCCACTGGCTGCGGAGCGTCATTTCAGTGTCTGTTTATGGCCCGTCTCCCATGCCGGGTCTCTGGTAGGCAGGCGCCCAGCACTGCTTGTCCTTGGGATCTAACCCACCTCCCATCCCTGGCTTTTCCATGACATTTACAAATAAACTGTCATGGTGGGAGACACCAGTCAGCTCTGGCTGGGACACACATACGCAGAATCTTACAGGTTATTTTTTTCTTAATGTGTGAGCAAGTTTTCAGCCTTTGGAGAAATACTGTGGGGTTAGTTTTGTCTGTGCAGATGTCAGTGACAAGCTCGGTTCCAGGACTGAGTGCACACAGTGCAAATAAAAGACGTTACCCATAGAGAGTACTCAGACTCCTTGTCACTGATTTCTCCTCCACGAGGAAGGTGACCTGCAAAGCCCCAGGGTTTTGCTCCTGCTAGGCCGAGGGGTAATGCTGATATTGGCAATGAGACACCAGTACTGAAAGAAGGGGCAACAGCACTCTACGGAAATCTTTCCAGCTAGATCCACATTAACCTCTGGCCCTTTAAGAGGAGATGGTTCCAGGTATGTGTGACACCCTTAGCTCACCTCCCCAGGTGGAGAAAATTAGCAAAGTTACATGATGACAGGCAGGTCATGTGGCTAGATCAGGCCTCTGGCAGAAGCCTGTGGAGAAAGAGAAGGGAGGCTCTAGAGCAGTGGTTTTCAAACTTCTTTTCTGGTGACCCAGTTGAAGAAAATTGTTGATGCCCATGAACCACCAGAGTTGCTCCTGACCAATGGGAGTGCGGAGCCGGTGCTCAGTGCGAGGGCAGCGCGGAGAGCCCCGTGGCCCCCCTGCCTAGGAGCTAGACCTGCTGCTGGCCGCTTCCAGGGCGCAGCGTGGTGTCAGGGGACTAGCCTGCCTTAGCCAGGGAGCACCACCGATGGGACTCTTAATGGCCTGGTCGGCAGTGCTGACAGAGCCGCCGCGACCCAGTGCCTTCCATTCCGTGACCCAGTACTGGATCGCAACCCACAGTTTGAAAACTGCTGCTCTAGAGAGCCTTGGGATGGGAGCCCAGGGGAGAGAAGACAGACCCTCAGGAAGGAGTGCTGTGCCCAGCTTGAGACTGGACGGGGAAGACTTTTAGAGTTTGTCTACGATGGCAAGTTTTGTCACCAAAAACTGCCTTTTGGCAACAATACAGCGATAGTGTATACACTGCAATGGGACTTTTGTAGAAAAAAACACCCAGTTTTGGCGACAAAAAACTTCCACCCCGCAAGAGACTTTTGTCTTTTCCCCTCCCTTTATTGTCGACAAACAGCAAGTGGAGACACCACGCCTTTTTTTTTCGGTTTTATTGGCCTCTGAAAAGTGTCCCACAATTCCCATGTTGCCTCTCTGGTCAGAAGTTTGAACTCTGCTGCCCTGCAGCCAACCCACTCCTCCCCCTTGCAAGACCTGGGAATTTTAAATCTCATTTCCTGCTTGCTGGCTTCCCAGGTGAGCATAGCTGGCTGTCGCACCTAACACGCTCCCACTTGGACCATCACAGAGCTGTTGCATCTGATCAGTATAGAGGGCGAGGAGTCTGTTCAGTCGCAGCTGCGAGTGACCCATAGGAATCGGGACACATATGGGCACATTTCTCGAGGCTTGTGCGAAAAGGGCTGTGATCGGGACATGCAGCAGTGCAGAGCGAAGATAAAGGAGCTGAGGCAGGCATACCATAAGGCCAAACCATCACTCTGGTGGTGCACCTAGGACCTGCCACTTCTAAAAGGAGCTGAATGCTATCCTTGGTGGTGACCCCAACTCAATCGCTGATTGACCCGTGGATACTTCGGAGGCAGCAGAAAGAGGGGGTAATCCGGGGGCTGAAATTCTGGAGGAAGAAGTGGAGTTAGAAGAGGATGTGGAGCTCCCAGTGGGGTTGCCTGGTGGAGCAGGCAGCCAGGAACTTTTCTCCACTCCAGAAGTGCTCAGTGGGGAGCAGGAAGCAGATGAGACACCGGGTAAGTTGCTGTGGCTTGTGCAGGGAATCGAAAAGTGGGAGGCAGGTAGCGTTTTATGTGAGCTGCACATTGCCCTGTGTAGCTAATCTGCATTGCCAAGCAGGGTGTTGATGGACATCAAGAGCTGCAGGGAATCCTCCAGAGGGAGGCTCTGGAAAGTTTCCAAGAGGTACTTGTTAATCCTCTGCCGCAGATTCCAAGGGATTGCAGCCTTGTTCGTTCCCCCATTGTAGGAAACTGTACCATGCCATTTAGCAATCACTGGTGCTGGGACCAAAGCAGCACACAGCTGAGCTGCCTATAGACTGGGTTGAAAGCTGCAAGCATACAGCAGCTGTGCCCTGGTTTCTCCCGTCACCCGCAGCAGCGAGATGTCAGCCAGCAGGTTGGCTGCCTGTGAAAAAGTGTGGGATAATTTTAGAATGAGTTCCGTGCAAAGCTGCCCTGCAAGCTGTGACGGTTTTGTCCGTACGCACAACCGCCTTCCCCCCACTCCCGACACTCCCCATGATTGGGGTGCTCGTGGACCTGTGTGCCTGCCTAGAGTAAGTGAGAAAGTGATAGCTACTAGTTGCGAAAGGCCCTTGTTACTGAAATGTTTCAATCGTTTGCTGGAATGTAACAGTCCCTCTTCTGTGAACTGTCCACAGCAGCCAAGACCTTGTGGAATACACCACGCACCCCTGCTGACCGACTTCGGCAGATAGGGAAGAAGCCAAGACGCAGCAAAGACAACATGTTCAGGGACGTGCTGCAGCGCGATGAGAGACAGACGAGGGACAGAAAAGAGAATGCACCAGGCAAGCGACAGAGCAGATGATACAAGTGATGGAGGATCAGACAGAGATGCTCAAGTCTTTGATCCAGCTGCAGACTGAGCAGATCCATGGTCGACCTCCACTGCAGCACGTGCACATGCACAAGTCTTTACCAACCCCACCCTACTCTGCGCCCACACATTCCTTTTCACTCCACAGCCCTCCTGAGTTTCCCCATCACTCCACCCCTTCTCACAGCTTGGACAATGATCGCTGGAGCTACGCCCAGTTGTGAGGTTTTACCCTTTTTAACAATAAATAAAGGCTAAGATATTTAATGGTACAGCATTTTTATTCTGTGTTCTACAAAAACGTATAGCAATCAATTCAGTCTTGGGAACAGGCTTCTAAGTCATTTTGTTGCATGGATCTTAGGCCCCAAAATTGTACATGGATGCACCAGGGAATCAACTCCAAAGCAGACATGTGTTAATGCCCCTCATTGTCAAAGTGATTCCTCAAAGCCTCTCTGATGTTAATAGCAGCCCTCTGGGCTCCTCTGACAGCCCTAGCATCTGGCTGTTCAAACTGTGCAGCCAAGTGCTCTGCCTCAGTGCTCCACACCTGAGCAAACATTTCACCCTTAGATTCACACAGATTATGCAAAGTGCAGCCTGCAGCTATGACCACGGGAATATTATCCTCAGTAAGGTCTAGCCTGCTAATGAGACACCTCGAGCGAGCTTTCAAACAGCCAAAGGCACATTCGACTACCATGCGGCACTTGCTCAGGCTGTTGTTAAAATGCTCCTTGCTGCTGTCCAGGTGCCCTGTGTAAGGTTTCATGAGCCAGGGCTGTAAGGGGTAAATCGGGATTACTATGGGCATTTCTACATCCCCCACTGTGATCTTGTGGTCTGGAAAGAAATTCCCCACCTGCAGCTTTCTGTACAGGACACCGTTCCTGAAGATGCGTGCGTCATGCATCTTTCCAGACCAGCCTGCATTGACGTCCGTGAAACGCCCCTGGTGATCCACAAGTGCCTGCAACACCAGGGAGAAATATCCCTTCCTATTGATGTATTCTGAGGCAAGGTGGTCTGGTGCTAAAATTGGAATGCGTGTGCCATCAATCGGCCTGCCACAGTTAGGGAAACCCATCTCTGCAAAGCCAGCCACTATTTCATGCACATTTTCCAGAGTCACGGTCCTCCGCAGCAGGGTGCAATTTATTGCCCTACACACTTGGAGTAATACAGCCCCAACAGTGGACTTCCCCACTCCAAATTGATTTGCTACTGACCAGTAGCAGTCTGGATTTGCCAGCTTTCACACAGCAATTGCAACACGCTTCTCTGCCGAAAGGGCAGCTCTCAATCTGGTGTCCTTGCGCTGCAGGTCGGGGGCCAGCTCAGCACATAGCTCCAGAAAGGTTGCTTTACGCATCCGAAAGCTCTCCACTGGTCTTCATCCCACACCTGCATGACAATGTGATCCCACCAACCAGTGCTTATTTCCCTAGCCTAAAAGCGACGGTCTACCGTATGCAGCTGCTCTGTGAATGCCACTGATAAGTTGCTGCTGTCCATATCACACTCGGGTGCCTGAGATTCATCCTCTGTCAGTAACTCTGCGAGTAACTCTGCTGCCATGCTCGATGTCCTCACGACAGCTAACGGCGCATAGGAGAGAAGTGCGGGATCCAGCCTCTCTCACTGCAGATGCTGGTGCGCACTACAACGACTGGCAGTTGGAAGAACGGTGTGAAAGGAAGCCAGAAACCATTGGAGGACTGGGACACAAAGCAATGCATGACAGGACATTTTGCATGTCCCAGGATGCACTGCGCTCCCTTTCCGCCTTCCCACAACACCTAGCGACAGATACCTACCCACAGTGCATTGCTCACGCTGTTGACAATGGGGACATGATCTGTTGACACAGACGGCAAATGCAGACTTGCTTTGGTGCCTTTGCTTTTGTTGATTTTTTCATGTCAACATTAGTTTCATTGACAAAACTTGCCAGTGTAGACAAGCCCTTATTTCGAACCCCTAGAAGGGGTGGACTTGTTTCTTTTATGACTTAGCTGCGGGGTGAAGAGGCTGCAGCAGCCAAAGCAGGCTGGATGGTTGGGAGATCCAACCTGCATGAGGGGGAACTGAGGTAGCAGCTAGATCAGGCTGGTGGCACTGCTACACCTACCCTGAGGGTTTAAAGTTGATGGAGGCCCTCTGTCTTCACCATGGGGACCAATAGGTTGATTGCCTTAGCCTCTGGCTAATCCCCAAGCCCTTCCCACGTGTGATTAACCAGACGGGTGGTTATTGGTATGTGTAAACATGGCATCTCTCTCGCCATACAGCTCTGTTCCAGGGGGCAGGTGTTGGGTTTGCTGCTTACGGTGTAGGACGGGTCTAGGCTGGAGTTTAGTGGAACCAGGCAGGAGAGGGGATAGCTCTGGAGTATCTTAGGCTGCCTCCAGCCCGCAGATATTGAAATACTCCAGTTCAGAAGTCGCTTCCCATGCAATTTCAGGTTGCTTCTTTTATACGCTGTGAGCGTGCTCCAGCCAGGGCTGCTGGCCCGGCAGAAATACACACCCAAGCAGTTCAGTGGATGCAGAGGCTGCTGGTGGAAACCAGGGGGGGCTTGGTGCCTGCTGGAACTGTAGTCCTGGGGCCGCCACGAGACCCCCTGGGGCACGTGTCACCTCGCCGCCATCACAACCTGCTAGACAAATACCAGCCGATGTCAGTCAGAGCTGAGCAGCTGAGGAGCCGGCAATGGAGGCAGCTGGGGCTATGTGGCACTGTTGACGCATTCTACTCCTGGCTAAGGGAGCGTTGCACAGGCACAGCCTGGCTGTGCCGAGCTTTACAGAGGAGCTGTCACGCTGACAGAGCCCACAGAGTCACCTAGCTCCGTATCCCTCGCCCCAAAGCAGGCCACTGGCCTCGGCTAGCCAGATATCACTCCCTTTTCTTGCTATGACTGGTCAGACCCACAGCCTGGTATCCTCCCACCATCCCCGCCACCTCAGTATCCCCCAGCACCTCTGTATCCCTGCCCCGCAGATTAGACCAGTGAGCTCTTCTGAGTCCTGCCCAATCCTCCCCGCCCAGTCTGTAACCTTTCATCCTGCATCTTAAAGAGACAAGAAAACACTAGAAGGCACTTAGGCTCCGGGGCCATCCTGGAGATGGAGCTACCCACCTGGGTGAGCTGTGAAGCAAACGGGAGGCTCCTGAGGCAACACCTGGCAGGGGAAAGGTGGTGGCAGGGGAAGAGCTGGCAGGAACCAAGGTGTGTAGGGTGGCTGGCATTCTCCAAGAGGCCAGGGCAGCTGAGTCACCTCAGGCTGGTGCGGAAGAGGCAGCCAAGGGCTTTCCTAGAAAGCAATGCAGAGGACACATGCATGCGACTCAGGAGACAGGCAGCTGCTTGGAAACAGCAAACACTGGTCACACAGAGGAGTTCAAACCCCTCTATAAGGGGATTTTGCCATGTCAGGGGACTGGCAGCGTCAAGGGGAATTGAGAAATAGGATATGGGCCCTTTCCCCTCCAGGGGGCACCTCAGTTAGCAAGACTAGATGGTTCTGGGGGCACGTGGAATGGATTGAGGGGCCTTTTGCCTCTCGGGTGTGCTGGTTCCAATCCAGACCAAGGTTAGTGGGACTGGATGGGCCTGGGAAGGTGATGGAATGGGTTATGGGTCCTATATATAGGTTATATAGCACAGTACCCATGGTACAACACCCTCTATAGGGCACCAACTCCAATCCATACTGGGGTTAGAAGGACTGGGTGAGTTGGGGGTCTGTGGAATGGGTTATGGGGACTTTCCCTCTATGGGACCCCAGTTCCAATCCTATCAGGGCCACATGCAATACTATTCCCCCTCGGCACCCTTCTGGCAGGTTGACTCTGACAGCCGGTGGGCCCTGCAGTCCCCTGATGGGTGTGTCTGTCCGTGGAGCCCGGCTCTGCGTTTTCCTTTTCGGCTGCGGAAGGAGGAGAGCGTGTGAGTTTCTCCAGCAAGAGAAGCTGGATGTGAGCTCTAAAGGGGCCATTAGCCCATCTGCAGGTGTTGGTGGGGTAGATACACACCTGCGGCTGCTTGCTCCTTTGGCTTGGCCCCTTCGCAGGGATTGGCCAAGCCCAGAGAGGCCGCGGCACAGCCATCCCTGAGCCGCTGCAAACCTCTGGCCAGCTGCTTCCTCAGCTCTATCTCCTGTTGCCTGCGCAGAGCCACCTGGGCAGCCATGACACGCCGGCGCTGCCTGTGGGGAGCAGAGTAAGGGAAGGGCCTTGGAGGAACAGAGAGAAGGCAGTGCAAGCCCAGACCTCCCCGCAAGAGTGTCTCCTAGAATTGGGCATTGGGGCCAGACTGACTGCCGGGGAGACCCCCCAACCCTGTTCCTTGCAGCACTGCACCCCCCAGCAGCACGCTGGGGCATTGGGCCAGCCCTGACTGCTGGGGAGGGTGCCCCCTACTGAGCCCCCACCCTGCTCCCCGCAGCACAGTACCCCTAGTATTGGGCTCAGCACTGGCTCCGTGGAGAGCACGCCCCGGCACGTACAGAATGAGGATGCACTTGTCACACTGGCAGCCCTGGAACTGGCAGCTCTTCTTGTGGCCCTTGAGCAGGACCCGGATGCCGTGGTTGCGGCAGCGGGCACAGGTTGGGGAGCGGGTGGGGGCAGGCGGGGCACAGTCACCCTGGGTTCTGCCGTCGTCTGTGGTGGAGTCTGAGGGGCAGCACTGAATGCGTGGCCTTGCCATGGCGCCAGGGTCGCTGCTCTCCTCCATGGTCCGTGAGCCTGAAGGGGGGAGCAGCAAGTGAACACAGGGGCCATTCCTGACCCCAGAGACAGAGCCCAGGCCCTAGGCAGCTCCATAGCTGCTCAGCTCAGATAAAGCAGGGGGCTGGGGCCCTGCCTCAGGATCTGCCCCCAACCCCCCTCATCTTGTGCATCAGGGTTATGGCTTGTATCAGGGTCACGATCATATATGGGCCATGCATCCTGCACCCCTGACTGCCCCGTTTTCACTCTGGCCTGAACATGCTACCCCCACCTCCCACGTAATTCTGTGGCAAAGGGGTGGAACTGTCGGGAAAGTGGGAGAGCAGGGAGTGATAGTTGTTACAGGGCGGCACTGTTGGCTGAACAGGAGTTGACGTCCCCATGCGGTGGCCAGGGTTGCCTTGACGTCACAGCGGGGCATCTGTTGAGGAGGCACACGTGGGGCTGGGAAATGGTGTCACCTGTGTCTAGGTGGGTGAGGGTTCTTCTGTGGGGAGGCAGACAAGATAAGTCACCAGAGAGTGGATGTGTAGTGGGGTTGCTGTTGCCATGAAGCCTAGCATGGCCTGGCATCACTATGAGGGAAGAATCTTTTGTAAGGCAGCTGTGGGGGGGTTCTTGTCAGAATGGGGCGACTGTTGGGGAGGGGGGTCTCCTGTGGAGTAGCTGTGGGTGGGTTGGTGTCAGAATGGGGTGACTGTTGGGGCGGGGGTCTCCTGTGGAGTAGCTGTGGGTGGGTTAGTGTCAGGATGGGGTGACTGTTGGGGCGGGGGTCTCCTGTGGAGTAGCTGTGGCTGGGTTGGTGTCAGGATGGGGCGACTGTTGGGGCGGGGGGTCTCCTGTGGAGTAGCTGTGGGGTGTTGATGTCAGGATGGGGCGACTGTTGGGGCAGGGGTCTCCTGTGGAGTAGCTGTGGGTGGGTTGGTGTCAGGATGGGGCGACTGTTGGAGCGGGGGTCTCCTGTGAAGTAGCTGTGGGGGGGCAGCTCTTGGAGGGGTGTCTCTTGTGGGGGCTGACATCCCCTCTGAGTGAGGGGGCTGTGGAAGGTTTGGCACCACTGGCACTGAGTGGGTGTCAGTGGGGGTGTCTTCTGTGGGATAGCTGGGGGGTTTGACATCCCCTTGGGATGAGGCAGCTGTGGCAGAGTTCATGTCATTACAGGAGGCTGCTTGGGGGGACATCTCCTGTAGGACTCTGGTTTGTAGGTGGAGGGTGGCTTAAGGTCACCATGAGGAGGCTGTTTGTGTGTCTTCTGTGGCTAGGCTGACAAACTGCAGTGGGTGGCGGTGGACGTGTTGGCGTCACCACAGAGAGGTAGTTGGTGGGGGCATGTCTCCTGTAGGCATGTCCCCACAGCATCATAGGGAGACTTTTGGAGAGGGTAGACATCTCCTGTTAGGTGACTGGGGGTGGGGGGCCAGCGATGTCACTTATGGAGTGGCTGAGGCAGGATGGCTGTGGAATGATTGATGTTGCTGTGGGGCAGCTGTATGTGTGAGGAGGGGGGCATGTCCTAGGGAATTGTGTTGCTGTTGCTATGGGAGGTTGATGATCCCTGGGGGGTGGTTGCTGGGGGGATGTCTGTGGAGGGACTGATGTTGCTATGGGCCAGCTGTATGTGGGGACACTTCGCAAGGAATGGTGTAGATGTCCCTAGAGGAGATTGATGACTCCTGGGGGTGGTTGCTGTGGGGAGGATGGCTGTGGAGCAATTGACGTTGCTGTGTGTCTTTGTGTGGAGGAACTGAGAGTGTGTGTGTGTGTGTCCCAGAGAACGGTGTTGACAGTCCTGGTGGGTGTGTGTTTGTCCTGGTGTATGTGTGTTGATGGTACTGGGTGAGGTGTCCCAGAGAACGGTGTTGACGGTGCTGGGGTGGCTGTGGAGGGATTGAAGTTGCCATGGTGTGAGGGCTATTTTCCAGGAATGCTGTTGAAATCGCCATTGGAGACTGATATCCTCTTGAGGGGGATGGCTGTGGAGGGGATGACATTGCCAGGGGCGGTTGTGTGTGGAAGACTCGCAGGGACATCACCATGGGAGGCTGATATCCTCTTGGGGGGGATGTCTGTGGAGGGGTTGACGTTGCCAGGGGGTGGCTGTGTGGCGATGTCTCCCAGGGAAGGGTGTTGCCATTGCTGTGGGGGGTTGATATCCCTGGGGTGGTGGCTATTGCCAGTCAAGTGCTAGTTGTGCGCTGGTGTTGACATGACTGCAGGGAGAACAGCCTGGCTCTGTGGGGCGCAGCCCTTGGTACCTCAGGGCTCATTAATTTGCAGAAGGCTCTGTACCAGTCCCTTCCCCCTCCACTGACTGAACCTAACGAACCCTGCCTGTCGCAGAGAGCCAAGGAGCCAATCACAGCACCTCTTTCAGCCGCCTTTCCTCGGTGGACCAATCGCCCTTCTCCTTTCGTCTCACTTTCTAGCGGATGCCCAATCAGAGGTGACGACCCATTTCCCGCCTTCGGGCAGCTAATCAGGCTCGCGCTCCCCACAGGGACGAGGGTGGCTCGAGCGGCCGCTCTATTCCCGCGCTCCCTAGGAGCCAGCCAATCAGCGGCGGATGCGCCTCAGACGGGCTAATAGAGGAGGAGATAACCTTCTGCGGTCGGGACCGAACCATCTGGCAGAAGGAAAGGGGGAGCCAGTGAGCTGAACCATTGTTCACGTAGGGCGAGCTGCTTCCTTGTGTACATGGGGGTCACTGAGCAATGAATCAGTGTGCAAATGGGGACAGAACCATTTTTTTTGGGGGGATAAAAGGGTAGAGATGGGGACTGAACCACTGGTTAAATAGGGGGCTGAAACACTGCCCCACAGAGGTGCCATCCCCCAGGATGCACATGTCTCTGGAGAGGCCCACCAAGGTAATCATTCCCAGCATGCAATGCGCCAGGGCAGCCCAGGGAGGTGGGGGCTGCCAGCAATCACTGCTCCCAGAGGCAATAGCTCCCAGCATGCAATGCTGCAAAGTAGCCTGTGGGGATGACAGCTCCCAGAATGCACTGCTTCATCTGAGGTTTGCCCTTTGAAAGTGTCATACTCTGCGGGAACCCATGGAAGTAAAGTGTTCCCAGAATGCACTGCTCCCACATGACCTAGGGTGGGGACAGTTCCCAGCAGGCATTGCTTGTGTGGGGCTCATGAAGGCAACAGCTCCCAGCATGCTCCACTGCAGAGCTGCCCAGGGAGGAGGCAGCTCCCAGCATGCACCACTGCAGAGTGGCCCAGGGAGGTGGCAGTTCCCAGCATGCTGTGCTGCAGCCTGACCCAGCAGAAATGGCAGAGTCGTCCTGGCCCTAAGGCCAGGACCGTTTCCCCCGGGTTGGGGCGTTGGCCTCAGTTCTCCACTAAATCCCTGCTGGGGGACTCAGCCCAGCCTCTGACTCCCTTTGCACAGTCAGCCGGTAAGACATTGACCTTAACTTCCTGTCCCAAAGTGCTATTGGTCATGGGGGTACGTTGCTGCCGTGCCCCATCCCAGAGGGGCTGCATCACAGCACCAGGTGAGGGGTCCCTGTATAACCAACCCCGCCCCACCCCACAGGGGCCCCATCCGAGCATCAGCTGAGGGGTCCCTGTATAACCAACCCTGCCCCACCCCAGAGGGGCCCCGTCCCAGCACCAGGTGAGCGGTCCCTGTATAAACAGCCCTCACCCCAGAGGGGCTGCATCCCAGCGCTGGGTGAGGGCTCCCGGTATAGCCGACCCCCGCCCCACCCCAGAGGGGCCGTGTCCTGCGCAGGGCGAGAGGGTGTCTGCTCGGGGGGCTGCCTGCCTAGCGTTTGTTCACCAGCGGGGGCAGGGGAATTGTTTCACCTTCTCGTTTAGTTCCTGATGGTGGCAGCAGTGACATGAGCAATAACGGTGCAGTGCTGAACACAGAGCTTCAAACTCCCCTCCCCGACCCAGGGAGAGAACCCAGGAGTCCTGGCTCCCAGCCCCCACTGCTCTAACCCACCAGACCCCACCCTCCTCCCCAACCAGGCTAGAACCCAGGAGTCCTGGACCCCACCTCCCTTCCAGAGCCAGGGAGAGAGCCCAGGAGTCCCTCCCCGCTTCCTCCCATAGGATCATGGATTTAATGCTGCCACACAGCGGGGAGGAGTCGGCAGAGAAAGTGAAAGCAAAAGCCTCACTTCCCCCAGCCCAGGGACACTTCAGTGCTTGCTGTACCCCAACTCTGCTCCAGCCTGGGGCTCCTCCCACGGCCCCAGCCAGGTTTGAACCAGGACTCCTGGGTTCTCTCCCCGGTTCTGGGAGGGGAGTGGGGTCTCATGGGTTACAGCAGCGGGGCTGGGAGCCAGGACTCCTGGGTTCTGTCCCCAGCTCTGGGAGGGGAGTGGGGTCTAGTGGGTTACAGCAGCAGGGCTGGGAGCCAGGACTCCTGGGTTCTCTCCTGGACTCTGGGAGGGGAGTGGGGTCTAGTGGGTTAGAGCAGCGGGGGCTGGGATCTGTCCTCAGCTCTGCCCTTGTGTGGCTTTGGCCCAGTCTCTGCTCTGTGTCTCAGTTTACCCCTCTTTAAAACAGGGCCGTCAGCTCCTGCGGAGGGGCCGTGTGGCTGGAGAGCGGGTCCTTCTGCCCCCTCCTTGTGTAGAGCAGGTGCCCTGGGGTGGGCTTGGTTCTGGTGGTACCAGCTGGCCGAATGCCTACGAATCCCTCCTTCCGCAGCACCTGGGCTGGTCCTGCTCCCAGAGAGCAGATGGGCCCAAACTGTTGGCCGGACCCCCTGGTGCTGTGGCTCCCAGATATGGGCCAGGCTCTGTGGGCCACAGGCATCTCCGCTGCACAGCCTCTGGTGTAACACTGCCCTCTCTCCTCCAGCCCCGTGTGCCGGACCCCCACACTGAGGCCATGGAGCCCGTTTGCCTGGTAGAGCCGGTGCCCAGCTCTGGTGCCCTGCGGGTGAACCCGGCCGCCCTGGGCCTGCTCCGGGGCCTCACCCGGCCCCTCCACGTCCTCGCTGTCTTCGGGCCCCGTGGCACCGGGAAATCCTTCCTCATGGACCGGCTGGCGGGGCAGGGCGAAGGTGATGGGTCCCCATTGCTCCCCCTTCCCTATGCCTGGGCCTCCACCATCCCCCTATGCCCTCCGCCTGGGCTTCCCCCAAGCCCCCGCCTGGGCCTCCCGAACCCCTGCCTCCCCCGACTCCCAACCTGGGCCTCCCCTGACCCCCTGCCTGCGCTTCCCCCCACCCTCCGCTGGGCCTCATGAACCCATGAAACCCCCCCCCCCGGCCTGGGCCTCTCCCGACCCCCCGCATGGGCCTTTCGACCCCCTGCCTGCACCTGCCCGTATTCACCCGGCCCTGGACAGAGCCGAAAGCTGGGTTTGGGGGGGTCCCCGTGGGACCAGCCCACCCAGTGTCTCCGATGTCTGCGCCCTGATGTGAGGAGCGTGGGGAACGCAGAGAGGGAGTCCTGGTGGGCAAACCGAGCTGTGGCTGAACTGGCCGCCCGGAGCTGCGGCGGGATCCCTGGCACAGCTGGGGCGTTGGGCAGAGAGGTCCGGCCTGCTGTGGAGGGCCGGGCGGGGGGAAGGGAGTGATGGGCAGCGTGCGGCATGTCGCTGAGGGAGGAGGAAAGGGGAAAATGGGCAACGCTAGGGCGGGCGCCTACACAGGCCCTCCCAGCTCCGCTTGCTTGGGGAGGAGCTGGGTCAGGTGAAGAGGGTCAGAGCAGAAGCCCGAGGATGAGACTTCGGAACGGGGGACGCGACCCACGGCTGGAAGGAGGGAGGGGAGCCCTGGGGGAAGGGGAGCTCCGGGGGGAAGGGGAAGCTGGATGTATTCAGGCTGGAATAAGGCATCAGCTGTGACTGGTGAGGGGAATTAACCAGGGGAGCACTGTGCTGAGCGTCTCCATTGTGGACGGGGCGGGTCTCCGGGTCATCAGCTCTGGGCTGGTTTGGGGGCCGGTCTCTGGGCTGGGTTGTCAGGGGTCAGGCTGGATGATCACAGAGTCCCCATTGGCCTGGGAATCGCAGCATTGGGGCTTAGACAGACCCTGTCAGGGCTGGTCTCGCTTTACTGGGCCCTGCCCCAGCGCCGGGGGATGCCGGCGACGGCCTTGCCAGGGCCCTGCCAGCCTGTATTGCTACGTTTCTATCCCACCGCTGGGCCTCGCTGAGCCTCCACCGGTGCCAGGCTGATCCCCTGTCTCCCTGACCCCTCTGCCTGGGGCTCCCCTGACCCCCCCTCTCCCCACAGGTTTCCCCTGCTCTCCGGGGATCTGGGTGTGGTGCCTGCCCCACCCGACTCAGCCTGACCAGGCCCTGGTGCTGCTGGACACAGAGGGATTCCCCGAGCAAGAGGTAGTGGGGTCCAGTGGTTAGAGTGTGTGTGTGGGGGAGCCAGGACTCCTGGGTTCTATCCCCAGCTCTGGGAGGGGAGTGGGGTGCAGTGGTTAGAGGGGGGAGCTGGCAGCCCAGACTCCTGGGTTCCCTCCCCGGCTCTGGGAGGGGAGTGGGGTGCAGTAGTTAGAGGGGGGAGCTGGCAGCCCGGACTCCTGGGTTCCCTCCCCGGCTCTGGGAGGGGAGTGGGGTGCAGTGGTTAGAGGGGGAAGCTAGCAGCCCGGACTCCTGGGTTCCCTCCCCATCTCTGGGAGGGGAGTGGGGTGCCGTGCTTAGGCCCGCTGTTCATGTGCCTCTCTACGCCATTGCAGGGCGACAAGACAAAGCTCTCCCAACTCTTCCTCCTGAACGTGCTGCTCAGCAGCGTCTTGGTCTATAACACCAGGAGTGAGGGCGACCCCCAGAGGCAGCTCGACCGCCTGACGTATCCTTCCCAGCATGGCCGCCTCATGTCCCATTCCCTGCCCCTCTGTGCCAGCTGGTCCCCTCACCTTGGGGCTGGATCAGGGCCGGCGCCCCCTAGAGGGGAAAGGCCCCATGCCTCATTCCCCATCATCCCCCACAGCCAGTCCCCTGCCCTGCGGCTGGATGGGAGCTGGTGACCTGGCGGGGAAAGGCCCCATGTCCCATTCGCCCCGCCCTGCTCCATCCCAGCCTGGTTCGGTTCCCGTCGCTTGGCCCTGTCTTTTCCTTCACGGCACCCCCTACAGGTACGTGAGGGATCTGCCCCAGGTGGTGCAAGTGTTGGACGAGTGCTCCTGGGAGAACAGCTTCCTCCTGAGCAGCGTGCTGCCCAGCTTCGTGTGGTGCCTGCGAGACGTGGCACCCGACCCCTGCCTGGACGAGGTGCTGGAAGCCACGGGCCATGAGCTGGACTCGGCTCTCAGCTCCCCGCAAGGTGCATGGCCATCGGGGCCCTTCCCCCAGGGGAGGGGAACCCTGGTGTCCGGGCCGGTCCCCAGCCTGGCTCAGGTTCCATCCTGCCTCCCCAAGTCACCCCTGCCGTCTCAGAGGGGTACAGGAGCCCGCTCCACTTCCTGTCCTAAACGAGCACTGGTTTGAAACAGCTTCTGCGTTCTGCCCCACAGGGGCCGCATCTCTGCGCTGGGGTAGGGGTCCCTGTATAAACATCCCCCACTCCACAGGTGGTTGCATCTCCATGCTGCATGAGGGGTCCATGTATCAACAGCCTTTGTGCCCTGCCCCAGAGGGGCCACACCTCTGCCCTCAGCTTCCCCTGCTGCTCGCTGTGACCCCAGGATTCACCCGCCGTCCCCCTTTCTCTCACAGATTTGGAGGACTCCCCGTCCAGCTGCGTACAGAGGTTATTCCCCTGCCGCAAGCTGTTCCGTTTCTGCTCCCCCCGAGTGGATGGAGGGCACGGTGAGCCGCCATCTCCCGCAGACCAGCTGCACCCCATGTTCCAGGAGCAGATGGGGTGTTTTAAGGACTACGTCCTGAGTCGGAACCCTAAGACCATGGTGGGGAACAGAGTGGTGGATGGGGCATGTAAGTGTCTGGCTGGGGGTGGGTGGGCAGTGTCACGGAGTCCCTGGGCGATGCTCTGGAACTGCTCCCTACGAAGCCGGTCAGGACTCTGGGGAAGTCGCCTTCCTGTGAGCAGCCTGTCTGCAGGACACACAGCTCACCCAGCTTCCACCTTCCTGGGTCTGACCTCGGAGCATTCAGCATCCTCTGCCCCTCCGTGCGCTTCCCACAGCGAGTCTGCCCAGGCGGGGTCCTGGGGAAGCCAGAGGGTCCTGCCCCCCAACTTCGCAGTCAGACGTGACTCTCAGCCAGACAGTAAAACAGAGGTTTATTAAACGACAGGAACATGGTCTAAAACAGAGCTTGCAGGTGCAGAGAACGGGACCCCTCAGCTGGGTCCATTTTGGGGGGCAGTGAGCCAGACAACCCCGTCTGCCCTTCACTCTGCTCCCCAGCCAGCCCCAAACTGAAACTCCCTCCAGCCCCTCCTCCTCTGGGCTTTGTTCCTTTCCCGGGCCAGGAGGTCACCTGATTCCTTTGTTCTCCAACCCTTCAGCTTTCACCTTGCAGGGGGGGAAGGGCCCAGGCCATCAGTTGCCAGGAAACAGGGTGTCCGCCATTCTCTGTGTCCAGACCCCTGCACACACCTGCCCTGTAGGGCTCTGCAATGATCATACACCCTTACCCCACCCCCTAGATACTTAAGAACTGCATAGGGGAAACTGAGGCACCCCCACACTATTCGAAGGAAACATTAAGAACAGTCCCACTTCGTCACAGGCAGCCTGTGGGGTGTCTGTACAGTGCCTAGCGCAACGAGGTCATGGGCCCGACCGGTATGCCTCAGTGCTACCATAAGACACCTAATAAATAGCAATCCTAGTGTACAGCGCCTAGCGCAAACAGGGCGTATGCCAGGACCTGGGCGCTACCATAATACACCTAATAAATAGCAGAGATAATTCTAGGTGAAAACTCAGGAACGTGGGTACTGCTGGAGAAATTTTTTTGGTGAAAAATGCAGCTTTGGCAGCGGAGACATTTCCCCTGAATTCCTGTCAGTTTCTCCATATTGTTGGTGTAGGGGGAAAAAACCAGAAAACTTCCCAAAATGGCAGAAGTCTGGTTTTTGGTTCAAGACAACTTTCCATTTTGAGATTTCCTATTTTATTTAAGCCGCAAAACTGTCCCCAAAGCCTTGGGCTCTTGGTGTGTTGGCGGAACGTTTCCTTTGGCCCGAAACGTCGGCTGTTGGGCTCTTTCTATTGGTTGGAAGCTTTGAGCAGTTCCACTCTTTTGTTCAACCCAAAACAATTTTATTTTATGTGGAATTGCCAGGACCTAAAAGCCCGTTAGTCTCCCACTTCTGGCCCTGTCCTCGGGCTGGAAAATCACCAGCCTCAGTTGCTGGGAACAATGGGCTCAGCTGCCTGTAATGATAATGATCCCTGGCTCTTCTCTAGTGCTTCCCAGCCATCCATTTCCAAGAGGTCAGCACCTTTGTCCTCCTTGTACAGCAGGGGAAACTGAGGCACAAAGCAGGGCCGTGACTTGCCCCAGCTCCTCCAGCAGGCCAGCGCAGCGCCCGGACCGGAACCCAGGAGTCCTAGCCCATGCTGCAGCAGCAGCACAAACCTCACTACCTGAGCCAGAGTGGGGCAGGGGGAGGGGGTGACTGGACAGGAGCCCCCGGCCCACTGAGTCCTGGTCTGTCCTCTCTCTCCAGTCCTGGCTGATTTCCTGGAGCGTGTCGTGGACCTGCTGTCCCGGGACAAGCCCGTTCTCTTGAGTGAGATCTGCAATGACCTGCAGGTGAGGGAGGGTCTGGGGGGAAGCGGGACGGGTGCTGGGAGAGCAGAGGGGCTTATGGCGGGGCAGGGTGGGGGTCCCATGGGATCTGTGCGGGGGCCGGGTGCTGGGAGATGCAGAGAGGCTCATGGGGGGACAGGGTGGGGGTTCCATGGGATCTGTACAGTGGGTGAGGGTTGGACACTGGGAGATGCAGAGGGGCTCACGTGGGGATGGGGGAGGGGGTCCCTTGGGATCTTTGTCGTGGTGGGGGAAAGGGGGTTAGGTGCTGGGAGAAGCAGAGGAGCTCACACAGGGAGGGGGATCCCATGGGATCTGTGCAGTGGGGGGAAGGGGGCTGGGTGCTGGAAGATGCAGAGGGGCTCACGTGGGGGTGGGGTGCCATGGGATCTGTGCAGTGGGTGGGGGTGGGGCAGGCTCCAGTTAATGCGGAGGTTTCTGCTCCAAGCAGGAAGGCGATGATTACTCTGTGGGGTACCCAATGGACCCCACAGGAGGCGCCCCACCCAGGAGAGCCGCAGCCAGCGATGCCCAGCCTTTGGTGCCAGAGCCCAAGGTCAGTCGGGGGCAGTCCCAGGGACTGGGGGGAAGGGGCTTCAGGGGTGTGGGGGGCCTGTTCCTGGTTCCAGCAAGGCTTAGAGACAGCTGGGGGTTGGGCTGTATGGGGCGGGGGGGCTTCCTGCTAGGAACTGGGCTGAGACCCAGCAACTAATGTCACACATGGAACCACTTGTAGCCATGGAGCATGTAGCTAAGTGGGAGCTGGTGTCCCATTCCCTGCCGCCCTGAGCCAGCCAGTCCCTGCTCTGGGGTGCATCGGGGCTGGCGCCCTCTAGAGGGGGAAGGTGCTGAGCGGCTCTGCGGCAGATGGTGGGGTGCATCAGCCCTTTGCCAGGCGGTGGATCTGGCCGTGCTCTCTCGCTCTCCATGATGTGTCTGCCCCCCGTTGTCTTTCCCGGACAGAAGGAGCGCGTGGTCCCGCTGCAGGCGTTTCGACCCGGCCCGCCAGTCCTGGCCCAGGTGAGTGGCCCCTGTCAGTCCAGCCCCAACCCCCTCCTGGCTGCCTTTGGGGGGAAGCGGAAATGGCCCCCTCCATGTCCCCTGCTCCCAGCCTAATTTATCCCTGCTGTCCCCCAGGCTGCCCCCGGCACGGCACAGCCAGGCGCCATGGAGGAGCCGATGTGCCTGATCGAGAACTGGCCAGGCGGGGAGCTGCAGCTGAACCAGCGAGCCCTAGGCCTGCTCCAGAGCTTCCGCCAGCCTGTGGTGGTGGTGGCCATCGCCGGGCTGTACCGCACCGGCAAGTCCTACCTCCTGAACCGACTGGCTGGCAAGGACCGGGGAGGTGAGCACTGCAGGGTGCTCGGCTCAGCTGGGGAAATATTGGGTGGATGGGGCCATGGGGCTGATCCAGGGAGCAGGGAGGATACCAGGGTAGACAGGCCTGTGTGGCTAATCCCAGGGGAGGGAGGGGGCGGGATATCAGGCTAGATGGGCCTGTTACCTGCACAAAATTCTCTGTTACTCACCCAGTCTAGGGGGCACCCACCCTTACCCAGTTCCTGGGGCTCAGGGCGTGTGCTTTGCAGGTGTGCAGGACCTTTTCCCAGTGAAAGAGTCTTACACAGTAATATCCTTCTCCTCTATTTATTAACAGTTATCCAGCAGAATACACATGCTAATCCTTATGGGTTTTTCAACATATCCTAAATGTAACCATGCTGCCCACCTCTTACGGAGCGTTTGTATGTGTGGGGCACATTGAGGTACGACCTTGGACATATTTAACCCGGTGAGGTCCAGCTCAGTTTGCTTTAGAGATCGTATTGGTGATATAAGAACTTGTTCCATACGTGACAGGATCCCCGGGGTGCAGCCTGGGACCGTGGGACCGCTGTGCCACCCTTATTCTCCAGCCTGGGCTGTCTCCCACAATGCTTTGCTAGTGACCAGCAGCAACCCCTCCCTGCGCTGTGCTCACTCAGCACAGTCGCACGTGGAGCCCCACACCCAGCTAGGTTGCATGAATGCTCCCAGAGCCACTCATGGATCACATAGAGAAAAGCACCTGCCAAATCCCCCCAGCTCCCAGCTTTGCACCTCGGGAATATACCATCCAGCACTGCTCAAGACAAGCAGTGCAAATTTATTAATTGGTTCCCCACTTCATCAGTGGAAAGTGGATGTACACCAGCCTTTGTAACCTGAGCAGATTTACCACACACTTCAGGCAAACTCACTGGTAAAGATAAACGGTGAAACAAATTTACTGACTACAAAAGATAGATTTTAAGTGATTATAAGTGATAGGGGAAAAGTCCAGAGTTAGTTACCAAATGAAAACAAAATATAAGCACACAGTCTAAACTCCCAATCCTGTTAGCCTGGGCAACATCTAGACCAGGGGTCAGCAACCTTTGAGAAGTGGGGTGCCAAATCTTCATTAATTTAAGGTTTGGTGTGCCAATAACACATTTGACATTTACAGGTGCTGGTGGATGGAACCCCAGACTGGCAGCGGGCTGAGCGGCGCCGGCGGCCAGGAACGCTCAGCCCCCTCTGCCAGTCTGGGGTTCTGTGCGCCGGCCCTGCCAGGCGGGGTCCCGGCCGCCAGCCCCGCCCAGCCCGCTGCCGGCCCTGGGTTCCGTTCATCCAAGCAGGCGGCGGGCTGAGCAGAGTGCCACCAAAAATCAGCTCACGTGCCCAGGTTGCTGACCCCTGATCTAGACAAAGCAGGTTTTTCTCACCTTACTGGATATTGCAGTTCATAGAACACAGCTTTCACCCTTGAAACCTGGGCCAGTCCCCTCTGCTGGAGTCTTCAGTCTTCCGAGTGTCCTTGTTGCTTGCAATGTAGTGTGGGGGAGGAGAAAGGCCCAGCATGGGGCCCCTGTGCTCTGTTTTATACCCTTAGTCCAGGTGCTCGGAGAATGCAAGTCCAGGCATGTCTGGGGGGCATTGCTGCGTCTCCAGGCAAGGCTGAGCAGTTCCCCTGGTGTGGCCTCATGCTGGTGAGGCACTGAATTGTAGCTCCCTTACTGGACAACAGCTGTTGATGGTTTGACACCCACCTGGGCATTGGTTACTTTCCTTGACATTATCTCTGGGGAGCTAGTACCTGGATGCCTCCCAAACCCACAGCGTATCTTGGTGATAACCACACAGCACATTCTCATAACTTCACATGCATGGATGATACACATATTTAGATGGAACAATGGTTTTCAGCAGATCATAATCTTTGCCATGATACCTCATGTCACAGACTCACAGGACTCGTGCTCTCTCTTGGCTCCGTATGGTCCCCTGAGGGGAGCCCCCTTCAGAGCGACAGCCCTTCCTGGGGATCCACTCTTTCTCGTGGGTTAAGCCCCTCCACCTCCTGGAACTGCACTTCTCTGAGCCTCAGCACGCCTGTCTCTGCTGTGGGCCACCTCAGGGAGTCCCCTCGCTCTGGACCCCCATGGCCTCCACTCCCAGAGGGAATAATGCAACCCTGTTCTCTAGACCGGAGTGACACTCAGCCAGCGTAACACAGGAGGGTTTATTGAGCGTCTGAACCCAGCATAGGAAACTCTCTGGCCTCAGGCCTGGCCTCCCTCAGCACAGCATATCTAGATCTGTCCTGCCTCCAGGTGGGCTCTCTCCTAGCCCAGCAGCCCCCTCCTTCCAGCTGGGCATCCGATATCACTGTCCCCCGGGCGCTGCCTCTGTCCTTTGTCTTCTGTCCCAGGTAAACAGGGTCACCTGGGTCTCCTCTCCTCTCATCCGTCCTTTGTTTCCCCACTGGCTGGAACTGGCTGGTCCGGTCACCGGGATCCTCTCCCCACAGCCCATGTCCTCCCACTGGCCAGAACTGGCTGTGACTCCCGAGCTGGGCCTCCCGGTCACCAGTCGCTGAAGTGTCCATTCTCCAGGCCGTTCTCTGTCCCTCTGTAACAACAAACTCCCTCTCCCACCACCTTGTTAAAGTAACACACAGGGAAACTGAGTCGTACACTCTGCATGCAAACCATTGGAAACAACAAGAAAACCTCCCGCTTCGTCACACCTCTCACATGGCATGTTTTATATGCAATATCAGCATTATATGTAAATGAGGAATTTGGGGGTTACAGGATGCTCCCACAAGGTATAGTATGTCACACCCTATGATCCAGTTTTACCACATGTGGTCCATTTATTGGGTGTCTTGATTTTTGCAAATCCAGTTTGGAGGCAATTATTTTAAAATTTAATTTTATCTAGATGTTTTGCAATATATATTCACCTAGTTGGGCAGGGATATTATGAAAATTAGTCAGACACTGATATTGTAATGGAACTTTAGGTTGATTTTTAGTATATTCACTGCCCTGGGTTTCTTTAATCCATTCTGGGGGGCCCATCTCACCTATATCCCGGATATCCACCTGCCCAGGCACGTTGGGGCAGTTTCCTGATATTTGCAGTTGTTGCCCTGAGGGAATAGTCAGTGTGCTGGGCCTTGATTCCCAGATTTGAAGCAGGTGAGGCTCATTAAACCCCATTAACATCCTAATTTCAATGTCTCCTCCTGGCTGCCAAGCAAACCCCATGACCTTCAGTATTCCACATTTTGGGGTGGATACAGGGATACTAAGAGGATTGACCCCGTCTTGTTTCCATGTGAGCTTAAGGCAGTCAATATTTTATATTGTGGCTTTTGGTCCCGTACAATTTCCCATCACAGTGTTAGAATATCCAGTGATGACAAACTAGATTGGGATGGGGCTTCTGGTGATGGCCCGCCAGCCGTTATGTTAGGATAATGAGCAAATCTCTTTTCCCAACACAAGCAATAGCTGGTGTGATTGAATACTGATGGATTAAGCCAACATTGTACCATCATCCAGCAATTGTTTCTCCATACATTTACTGCATGAATGTCCACAGGCCAGCGGATTGGGTTGGCTATCTGACAAACAACATGTAACATAAAACACACACCCGCACACAGTCGCGACAGCAGCTTCTTTATCATGGTGCCCAGGGTGCTTGTGTTCTGCTGGCACCGGCCTTTTCTTGGAACTCTGAAAGACAAAATAAAAAATTTTAACCCCTCCCTTGGTGGGGCTGATTAGAGGTCACTGCTTGGAATCCCCTTTCCATGGTTTAAGCTGTGCCGAATGGAACCATTTTAACTTTGGCTTGTTTAGCCTTTCTGTCCAGATTTCTCCCTGGTATGCTGTTGGGCTGGCCTTTTTCCACAGTGTTCCCTGCGGCCTTCCCATTTCATTCCTGAAGAGTGAGCTTGTTCTGCATATTTCCGATGCAGCACCTGGCCTCCAACCTCCCACTCTTCACCCAGCTTCTTCACCCAGCCCAGACTTTTACCCACCTTTTTTATGGGAACACCCAATTGTTCTGCTACGTTCTTGTGGGTTTCCGTTAGTGCCTCTGAAAGGGACTGGATCCACTGGTCATTTAGCACTCTGGGTTGCCACCCATCTGGAATATTTACATCTAGCCACCACTGTTGGGGTGTTCTCATGTCCCTTCCCGTCATTGCTACAAAGGGACTATAATCACGACTCGCTCGGACTGACCTTAAGGCCATTACAATCATAGACAATTTTTCATCCCAATCTTCTCCATTTTCTTTTACCATTTTTCTTAGAGCATCCTTTAGAGTGCGGCGAGTTCGTTCCACTTGTCCTGAGGATTGCGGGTGGCCTGCATTGAGGAACCTTTGCTTAATGCCGAGTATTTTACGCAGTCCCTGCAGCGTTTCCCCAATGAAGTGTGGGCCTTGGTCCAAATTGATTTCCTTGGGCAGCCCCCACTGGCTAAACACCACATTAAACAATTGCTGGGCTGTAGTCAAAGCTGTGTTAGTCTTTGCTGGGATGGCATCTATCCATTTTGTAAAGGGATCTACAATCCCCAAACAATGCTTGTTATTTCACGTGGTGACTGGTAGGGGTGCAATATAGTCTATCTGTAACCAGGCCCACGGACCCTCACTCTGGTGAGCAATGGGACCCTTTTGTACCTGAGGGTCTGCATTGACCATAGCAATTGCAAACAATGATTACACCACCGCTTTACATCTTCTCTTATGCTGGGCCACCACCTTGTATCTTTGATCCTTTCTAGAGTTTTGTCCACCCCCAAATGCCCTTGCTCATGCACATATTGAATCAATTCAGTCCTGGTTTTCTGAGGCACTAGCCACCTTCTAGGCCGTTCCCCAGGGTCTGAGTCATGCACCGTGACCCATGCTTCCCCTCTGGGGTTTTTGTGTACATGTCATTTTCCTTGGATTGTTTCTTGCTTCAGTAATTGCTCCATTTCTTCATCCCCTTCCTGTAGGGTTTGGATCCAGCATCTCTAGGCTGGTCAGCTTCCTTCATGCTCTGGTTACTACACTAACTACATTAACTTAGGCTTGAATAGAGACTGGGAGTGGATGAGTCATTACACAAAGTAAAACTATTTCCCCATGTTTATTCTCTCCCCTCCCACCCCCCCACTGTTCCTCAGACGTTCTTGTTAACTGCTGGAAATGGCCCACCTTAATTACCACTACAAAAGGTCCCCCCCCCCCCCCCGCCCATCTCTCCTGCTGATAATAGCTCATCTTAAGTGCTTCGGGGGTCGTTCTGGGAGTCACAGGAACCCTGTCAATCAATTCCTCTAACTGGGCAGCCCTCTGCAGTAACTCACTTGTGGGCTTCCCGTCCCATTTCTCTTTTGGTTCCCCTGCCATCATGAGTTTCCTCCATGCTTCTCCTCTCAATGTACCTTTCCCACCTTCAGCCAGACATCCTCTAGTCTGCATCTGATACCCACGTCCAGATGCATTTCTTCCTCTTGCTCCTCTGCTGCCACCTCCCTGTCCTCTTCCTCTAACATGTCATTGTGCATTGGGCCCTGAGATCTGTGGGCCTGTTGTTGGCAAAAGTTACTGCCTGTACAGGTTCCAGTTTCCCATTCCTATTTCCTTTTCCCGTGTGTCCCTGCATGTCTTGAAAAACTACAGCTGCTTGAAAAATCTCATGTTTCAACTCCGAGTATCCCCGAGCTGGATCTATGGGTCCTAAAATCACTTTCATTTTTTAATTCAAAACATCTAACAATGCAGTCTTAAAAATGGAAGTATTGAAATCCGGTGGGGTTCCAATTCCTACTGGCACAACCCCAGCAGCCATGGCCAGTATCTCCTTTTTAATAACATACGCTTCCGGGGAGTCACATGGCCCTTTCTGTTACATGGAACAATTTCCCCAGTTGTCAGGCCAACATCCCTACCTTCATTACTTCCTTCACCCAGTGCCATCCAGGGGCAAGAACACCGCTTGCGCCTAACTGCCCCTCGGCACTGCGTATTGCTGCCCAGTCAGAAGCACTAGAACAGACCTGGGCTAGAACCTCATAATCTGCTGGCCTCCACCCAGTTCGTGCCAACACCTTCACCATCCAGTCCAAATACGTGTCCCTTTCTAGGGGTCCCAATAACTGAGCAGCCGCCTGTACCTGGTCTGGGTAAAATCAGAAATCTCTGTAACATTTTGGATTATTTCCCTTCGTTGGTGTGCATCATTGGGTCAGTTCTGTTCTTGTTACCACTCTTGTGGTAACTGGAACCATAGGATTGAATTGTTGTGCTTTTAATTTCAAATCCTTCAAGTCCCTTTATGCGGGGGCATAGGACCCCTCAGGAAAAGCACCAAGCCGTATGAGCATCCAGGATCTTTCTCTTCAGAATCCATCCAACTGTCCCACTCAAAGTGTCCTCCCAGGTGTCTGTATCCCCCATGCCCACACTCACGCCTCCCCTTACTACTGCTACTGTGCCCCTCTGGGCTCCCACCACGTTTTCCAGTTTCTCTGTTCGCTGCCTGCAGACTGTGTGGTCACTGCCTGTCTGGGCCCGATCCTTATTTTCTTGTAACACCATTATGACAGCTGCTTGAGCACCCCCCGCTTCATTTGCAATGTAGATCCCTCCCCATTCAGGTTTTCTACTTTCCCTTTCAGTTGCTCACACTCTCCTGTTTTCGCCTGTAGAGCTGTTACATTCTGTAATGCTGAAGCCGCACTAGCTCACTGAGATGCCTTATACTGAGCCAAATTATCCTTAACTACATCCAAATCGAGTCTGTAATCCTCCAGTTGTCTTTCCTGGAGTGCTACCAGGCTGGAGAGATTAGTGACAGCTTTGCACAATGCCCACCCAGCTGCTGCTTTGATAGCCTTTTCCTTTGGTTTTGGCTTCGTGCACTCACAGAATGCTTCAGACCCCTTCCAGGCGCATTCAGGGGCATCCCTCCCCTGGAAAGAATCTTGTCCCCATAGGCATGGACCTTGTTCTGCTACCCATTTAGCAAGGAGGGGGGGCTCTTCAGCTAACCCCCACCCCTCCTGGTCCCTTTGCTTTGTTTCCTTTCCCTCCTCTTGCTTCAGGGTGAACAATCTGCCAAGCAGGTAGCGACCCTTTTTGACAAATTATCACCGGTATTCTGCTGCTGTGACTGTGTTAGGCTAGATCAATTCGGTCCTAACGACCTTAGGCTGCCCGCATTCTCCACCAACTCTCTTACCCGCACAAAATTCTTTGTAACTCACACATGCTCGGGGGCACCCCCTTTACCCAATTTCTAGGGCTCAGGGCATACTCTTAGCGGGTCTGCAGGACCTTTTCCCAGTGAAAGAGCCTTACACAGTAATATCCTTAGCCTCTATTTATTAACCATTACCAAGCAGAATACACATGCTAAGCGTAAAGTGCCCTGCTCACCAATCCTGATCAGGCAGGTGGACTTTCCCTGTTGGCTGGGCAAGGTCGGTCTCGTCGGGATTCTGGCTGCTGCCCGTCACAGTCGTGCAGAGGATTCTTAGCAACTTTGAGCTTAGGCCATGTCTTGGGGGTGAGTTCTTCTTCTTCCTGGTCTTTCCTTCTTCTCTTCCTTCTTTCTTGGCCTCCTTCTTGGACCCTGGTTTATATAGTGAAACTTGAGTCCTGCTTAGCTGTACTTTAACCAATCATTTTACTAAAATTTTACTAACCAATCCTAACATAGTGTAACAAAATTCTCTAACCAATCATCCCACACCACCTTAATTAATTTACACCTAGCCAAGTTAATTATACAGCAGATAGAAGCAATCAAAGAACCAGGCAGAGATCATCCAGACAAACAATAGGGACGTGGGGACCATAAAGATTAAAAAATACAGAAATGAGGATTTCACAACCACAGCTGTTGATAGGTGATTTCTTGCCAGACAGACTGTATCAAACTACGTTTTCTTTAACCATCTTAAGATCTGTTTCTTTATGGGGTGATAGTGGGGGCCATTAGGACGGGGTCTCCTTCTTAACAGCCTGATGGAATGTGAGGATGTGACTTCCTGCTTCTTAGCTAATGGCTGCAGACAAGGGCCTTATCCTTACAGGCCCGTGGGGTGATCCAGGGTAGTGGGGAAGGGTCGACAGAGGTGACAGGTCAGCGCCAGCCAATTGTTCCCCTGGCCCCTCTCTGCCCCAGCTCTGGGAGGGGAGTGGGGTCTAGTGGTCAGAGCAGGGGGGCTGGGAGCCAGGACTCCTGGGTTCTCTCCCTGGCTCTGGGAGGGGAGTGGGGTCTAGTGGTTAGAGCGGGGGGAGGGGCTGGCAGGTAGGACTCCTGGGTTCCATGGCTCTGCATCTGTCCCAGCTCCACCCCTCTTTCCCCAGGGTTTTCGCTGGGCGCCACGGTGCAGTCGCACACCAAGGGCATCTGGATGTGGTGCCTGCCCCACCCCCGCCGGGCCGGCCACACCCTGGTGCTGCTGGACACCGAGGGGCTGGGGGATGTGGAGAAGGTGAGTGGGGGGTGATGGGAGGGGCGGGGCTGGGTCTCGGCTCCAGGGATGTGGGAAGGGCCTCTGGGCCTGGAGGTGGGTGGCCCAGGCATCAGCATAGGTCAGTCTCTCCTGCCCCATATCCCCCCACTCTGTCTCTCTGCAGTGGGGTCTGGTGGGCCATGCTCCCCACCCCTGACCTGCAGGGGAAGTTCCGGCTCCCTGCCCCATATCCCCCTGTCACAGACTCCCAGGCCTTGCGCTCTTTTTGGCTCCATACAGACCCTGGGAGGAACCCCCCAATGTGACAGTCCTTCTTGGGGGTTCACTCTCTCTCTGGGGTTGGGCCCTCTGGCCTCACCGCCTCCTGGAACCGCATCTCCGAGCCCCCAGCAGCCTGGCTCTGCTGGGGCCCCTCAGGGAATCCCCTCGCTCTGGACCCCTAGGGCTCCCACCCCCAGAGGGAGCAGCGCCCCCCGATCTCTAGCTGCAGGGACTCCCAGTCAGCGGCACACAGGAGGGTTATTGAAGATCTGGACCCAGCCCGGGCAGTTCTCGGGGCCCTGGGGCCTGGCCAGTCTCAGCCCCAGCCAGCTCCCCATGGGCTGCGGCTGCTCCTTGTCCCCAGCCCCCTAAATCCCCTCCCCCACCAGCCCCTCCTCTGTCCTTTTGTCTTCGGTCCCAGGTGAACAGGCCGCCTGAGCCCCTCTCTTCCCTCCTTTGTTCCCCTCTGGCTGGTCAGGTCCCCGGGCCTCTCTCTCCTCAGCCCATTGTCGTCGTCCCCAGCCAGAACCGGCTGGCTCCCAAACTGGGCTGGGCCTCCCCGTCACAAGTCGCTGGGTTCCCCATCTCCAGGACAGTGTTCGGGGTCACGGCTGCTAGGCAAGGTCACACCTGGTCCCCTGAAATTACAAGCCCCCTCCCCCCACCGCGTTACACCTGCAGCACACAAGGAAACTGAGGCACACACACTGTTCACATAAAACACTAAGAAAATCCCCCACTTTGTCACACCCCACAACCCTGCTTCTCTGCAGTGGGGCCTGGTGGGCTGTGCTTCCCTCTGTGACCTGCAGGGGGAGGTCCAGATCCCTGCCCTATATTCCACCCGCCCCGCCCCTCTGCTGGGGTCGAACACTGATGCCCTGCGATTTCCCCCCCTCTACCTTCCCCGCAGGGCGATACGAAGAATGATGCATGGATCTTTGCACTGGCCGTGCTGCTCAGCGGCACCCTGGTCTACAACAGCCTGGGCACCATCGACCAGTGCGCCCTGGAGCAGCTTCAGTATCCTGCCCCTGCTGGGAGGGACCCAGGAGTCCGGGAGGTGGGGGCAGCTGGGATTCCCCTCCCATAACTGGGTAGCACCTGTCGCACCCTGATGGGAGCAGGGGTCTGGGGTGGGTGCCAGTAGCCAGTGCCACTGTTGGGTGCTGTTCCCAGGGGCAACGGGGTGAGGGCTGTGGGCGCTGGGCTCAGGGACCCCTTGCGGGGGGGCGCTGCATCTCCAGTTTCTTAGCTGGCCCCCAGCTACGTGACGGAGCTGATGGAGCGCATCAAGGTGAAAGCGGCAGGTGAGGGCGGCCAGCAGGAGGGGGAGGATTCGGCCGAGTTCGTGCGGTTCTTCCCGGCCTTTGTGTGGGCCGTGCGGGATTTCACGCTGCAGCTGAAGCTGGACGGGCGGGAGATCACCGAGGACGAGTACCTGGAGAACGCCCTGAAACGCAGAGAAGGTGCCAAATGTGGGTGGGGACTGGGCTAGGTGGGCAGGGGTCTGATCTGGGAGGCAGGGAGGGGCTGTGGGTCTGGTGGGGGCAGTGAGGAGGCACTGGGGGGTACCAGGCTGGCTGGGCCCGCGGGTCTGACCCTGGGGGTCTCTCCCAGGCCAGCCTGAGAAGCTGGATCTGCCCAAGAAGTACTTGCGACAGTACTTCCCCTCCCGCAAGTGCTTCGTGTTCGACCGCCCTGCCCCGCGCCGCGACCTGCCCCGGCTGGACGAGCTGCCCGAGACAGCGCTGAGCCCCGAGTTCCTGGAGCAAGCACAGCACTTCTGCAGCCACGTCCACCAGCATGCGGGCATCAAAACCCTCCCGGGCGGCCACGTGGTGACGGGCACCTGTGAGTGGGGATCGGGGCGCAGCCTCGGGGGATGGGGTGCGTCCTGGGGGCAGGGGATGGGGATTGGGGCGCATTCTGAGCGGGGATGGGGACAGGGGATCCCAGTGCGGGAGGAGGGATGGGGGCACATCCCAGGCTTGGCGTACGTGCTGCAGGGTCGGGTCAGGTCCAGGGCTGCTGGCCAGGGCAGGGAGCTGCTGGCCGATTGGAGGGGTCCAGGGCCAGGATGGGCAGGTCATGGGAGGGGCTGGATGGGAGGAGGGTGCCCCGACCCTGCCCTCCTCTGGCCACGCTGGGCCCCCTGGCTCTGACCCTGCCCTCCTCCGGCCACGCTGGGCCCCTGGCTCTGACCCTGCCCCCCTCCGGCCACGCTGGGCCCCTGGCTCTGACCCTGCCCCCCTCCGGCCACGCTGGGCCCCCTGGCTCTGACCCTGCCCCCCTCCGGCCGCTCTGGGGACCCTGGCTCTGACCCTGCCCCTCCGGCAGTGCTGGGGACCCTGGCGGTGACCTACGTCGACGCCATCCGCAGCGGGGCGGTGCCCTGCATGGAGAGCGCGGTGCTGGCCCTGGCCCAGATGGAGAACTCGGCGGCGGTGGGGGAGGCCGTGGCTGTCTACGAGGAGCAGCTGGCCCGGCGGGCGGCGCTGCCCACGGAGAGCGTGCAGGAGCTGCTGGAGCTGCACGCCCAGTGCGAGCGGGAGGCGCTGCGGGCGTTCATGGCGCGCGCCTTCAAGGACGAGGAACAGCAATATCAGTGGCAGCTGAAGGTACTAGGGACCCTGCGATGGGGGTGCAACCCCCCCGCCCCAGCCTGGGGCAACCCACGGGAATAGGGTACCGGGCATTTCCCCTCCAAGGGGTGCTGGCCCCGATCCGGCCCCAGGGCAGGATTCTGGTTGGTTCTGTGGAGTGGAGACTGGGGCACGGGGGCTCCAGGAGGCGCTGGCTGGCTCTCTGGGGCAGGAAATGGGGCACGAGGTCTTTCTCCTCCAGGGGGCACTGGCTCCAACGTCCCCTCTCTCTGCAGGACAAGCTGGACTCCAAGCGCTCTGAGCTCTGCCACCGGAACGAGCTGGCCTCGTCGGACCGGTGCACGGCCGTGCTCATGGAGCTGTCGCAGGAGCTGGAGGAGCGGGTCTGCGAGGGGAGCTACTCAGTGCCCGGGGGCTACCAGCGCCTCCTGGACGACCAGCAGGAGATGGTGGAGAAATACCAGCTGGTGCCAGGGAAAGGGATAATGGTGAAATGGCTGAATAGCATTAATGGGGGCTGGGAGCCAGGAGTCCTGGGTTCTATCCCTGGCTCTGGGAGGGCAGCAGGGTCTGATGGGTTAGAGCAGGGGGGGCTGGGTGTCAGGACTCCTGGGTTCTGTCTCTGGCCGTGGCTCTGAGCTGCACACACAGCCCGCGCGCACCCTGGCGGGGGAGGTACCGATGACGTCACTGGATCCCACTGCGGGTTTGTGGTCCAGGCTCGTCCTTGGCTGACGGGATGAGAGGGCAGCGCAGAGGCTCCCACGGTCTGGGGCCCCCTTGGTACGTGGGTCGGGAGAGGTTCAGGCAGGAGGGGCTGTGGGCCCCGGCTCACCCCCTTTCTCCCCGATTCCCCCAGGCGGCTGAGGTGCTGCAGCAGTTTCTGAAGTCCAAGGAGACAGTGGCCCAGGCCGTCCTGCAGACGGACCAGAGCCTCACGGACAGACAGAGGGAGATTGAAGGTGACTCCAGAGATGAGGCCCGTAGTCCTGTGACTCCCACGGCCCTATGGATCTGGTGATGTCTTGGCCCCAGACTCACCCCCTTGAACGCCATGGCCCCATAGCCCAGTGACCCCTGGCCCTCATGGCTCCATAGATCCTGTGACTCCTGAACCCCACAAATGCCAGGGCTCTTCAACCCCATAGATCCGGTGCCTCAGGGTACAGGCTCTATGGCCTCCCAGGCCTGGTGACCCATAGATCCGGTGACCCCAGCACCCCATAGATCCAGTGATCCCAGGGCCCCATACATCCAGTGCCCCATGGACGCGGTGACCCCAGGGCCAGGGCTCTGGCTCCATAGATCTGGTGACTCCTGGGTGCCGATGACCCAGTGACCCCGGGCCAGGGCTCTGCACCCCAAGCCCCTGGTCCTGATCGTGTCCCCCCCGTCCCATCCTCCCCCCTGTCCCCCACCGCTCAGAGGAGCGGACGCGAGCCGAGGCGGCTGAGCGGGAGGCCCAGCTGTGCCAGGAGATGCAGACCAGGACAGAGCAGCTGCTGCAGGACCAGGAGCGCAGCCACGAGGAGCATGTCCGGCAGCTGACGGCCAAAATGGAGGAGGACAGGAGGCAGCTGCTGGCCGAGCAGCAGAGAGCGCTGGCCTTGAAACTGCAGGTACCTTCCCCGGGCCCCTGGGGAGCTGGGACTGGGCTGCCTAGAGCAGGGGGTTGGGAGCCCCTTGGGTTCTGTCCCCAGCTCTGGGAGCTGAATGGGTCTGCGAGGGGAGCTACTCAGTGCCCGGGGGCTACCAGCGCTTCCTGGACCACCAGCGGGTGCCAGGGAAAGGGATAATGGTGAATTGGCTGAATAGCATTAATTGGGCCTGGGAGCCAGGACTCCTGGGTTCTCTCCTGGCTGTGGGAGGGGAGTGGGGTGGGGTCTAGTGGTTAGAGCTGGGAGGGGAGGTGGGAGCCAGGACCCCTGGGTTCTCTCCTGGCTGTGGGAGGGGAGTGGGGTGGGGTCTAGTGGTTAGAGCAGGGAGGGGAGGTGGGAGCCGGGACCCCTGGCCCCCGCTCCAGATCCCCACAGCTCTATGTCAGTGGCGCTAACCCTCGGCTCTGTCCCCCAGGAGCAGGAGCGGCTGCTGCGCGAGGGCTTCCAGGGGGAGGTGGCGCAGTTGGGGCAGCAGATGCAGAACCTGAGGAAGGAGATGAGCCGGCCCCAGCGCTCCCGCTGCGTCGTCTGCTGAGAACAGAGACCCAGAGGGATTCGGGGAGCTGGGCTGGGCTGGCTCCCCTCCCACCAGCCTGTCTGACACGTGGAGGATGCTGGCCAGAGCCAACCACTAGGGTCGTTGTACATTTGTAGGTGGGGGGCTTCTGGCTTTGCACTAAGTAATGCTTGTTGTTTACTGAGGAAAGCTGTACACACTGGTGTGTTATTGTAGGGTCTCTCATAAACACCAGAGCTGCTGCTGGCTCTGGTGTGTTATTGTAGGGTCTCTTGCAAGCCTGCTGTTGCTGCATGCAGTGCTGTGTTATTGTAGGGTCTCTCATAAACACCAGAGCTGCTGCTTACCCTAGAGTGTTACTGTGGGGTCTCTTATGTATTGGGCCCTACCAAATTCACAGTCCATTTTGATCACAGCCAGAGGGTTTTAAAATTGGTCAGTGTCATGTTTTCAGCTGTTTACATCTAAAATTTCACAGTGTTATAACCACGAGGGTCCCAACCTAGAGGTACCCAGAGGTGGGTCTGATCTTTCCCCCAGAGTGGCCATGCAGGGGAAGGACAAGTCCCGTCCCACCCCAGCCAATCTCGGGTTTGCAGCTGGAGCCCCCCAGCTGGGGCGCTCCCAGTAGCCCGGGGGAGATCAGGGCTATTTCACGGCCCAGGACACGTTTTTCACGGCTGTGAAGTTGGTAGGGCCCTACTTATGTATGCTGCTGCCTCTGGTGTGTTATTGTAGGGTCTCCTTTAAACCCTGGTGCTGCCATGTGCCCTGGTGTGTTATTGTAGGGTCTCTCCTGTGTTACCAGCTTTGCCTGTTACTTTGGGGTATGTTTATTGAATGCATCCAATGAAGTGAGCTGTAGCTCACGAAAGCTTATGCTCAAATAAATTGGTTAGTCTCTAAGGGGCCACAAGTCCTCCTTTTCTTTTTGCGGATACAGACTAACACAGCTGCTCCTCTGAAACCTTATTTATCACAGTTACTCTGCTGGGAGCGGGGTTCTGTAATTCTATCCTTGTACTGCTTGTGTCACTCGCGTTCTCATCCGGAGCTCTGCGTCTCCCTTCTGCAAGTCCCCTCCCAAGGGAGCTTGCTGCCGGACCTCGGTTCCCCAGGGCTGGGTTCCTCCAGCCCCAGAATCAGACGAACACACCCACGTTAACAGAGCGCGTCTGAGAGGACCGGGTCCATCAGCACTCGCAGGCTGCCACCCTCCTATGCCCCGGGTTCAGCACGTCCCTATCCCCACTTCCACGTTACCATTGTTCTGGGCGTAACCCACTGGATGAGCAAACCCCACAGGACTTTTGGGCGCTGCAGGGATCTTTAGCTTAGGTACGAGGAGCCTTGCTGCAGAGCACATGGGGAAACCAAAAAACACCCACGAGGGGGAGGGAGAGAGAGAAGCAACCAACTTAACCATGAAAGTTATTTATTGCCAGGTAATGAGGGGAGCCAAACAAAGAAAACAGGGATAATATTAAATCCAACGTAAAATTGATTATAAAAGTCAAGTTTAGAAAACTATAACTGATCCCACAAGTCAGGGTCAGAAGGCTACACAGAGAGAGAGAGAGCGAGAGCAAGCGAGCTGGGTTCGCACCACTCTGTGAAGCTGGAATCGATCGGTGGACCCAGGTGGCATTGGTAGCTGCGGGTCCGGAGAGCTGGAGACAGGCAGAGCCCCCAGCACGATCAGTCAGGAGAAGATGAAGTCCCAGTGGAACGGATGCAGATTTTGGATCCAGGCATCAGAGCACTTCCTTGAGCGTGGGTCGGGGTTTTTCTAGGGAAAGAACAATGGTGCAAGGGAGACACTAGATTTGGTTATGTGTAAACAAGGGAGAATACCAGCGTTGTTTTGTTCAGGCTGGACATGGGAGCTGGTCATTCCTGGCTACGGGCAGTGTTCCTTGGAGGGAGCTCACAATGCAATTAGGGAGCTTGAGTATTTTGGATCCCAATAAAGGATTTATTACTAATATTGGTCTGATAACTGCCGAGCTGGGTATGTGCAGGCGTGGGTTCATTAACATCTGGAGCAGAGATCCCCCATCATGCAGTGCTGCCCTGCTTTTCCGGTCCCAGGCTTCCCTGCGGTTGTCCCAGGGGTCTAGGTGTGTCTCCCACGGCCTTTCCAGTGCTGTTTGTAGGTCTTTCGTGAGTCCGACAGCCTGGGTGCTGCGTCCTGGTTCCCCAAGAACACAGAGCTGATGGGTAACACCTGGCTCCAGGGAAGGCGGAGGATGGGCTGGGGAGGAGGCTTGGCAGAGTCCTTGTACCAATCTAATAAACATATATTTTAGCCCCCCCCCCCGACTCTTGAGGCCTGGGGGGTGACAGGTTGGGCCAGGGGGGTGGCGACCTCAGGTGATTTCTCCCTTCAATGACTTCCTGGTCCACAAAGCCCCGCTCCCCACATCAGCCCAGGACAGAAAGCAGGACAGAGTGGGCTCCATCTGCCCAGGCCCTTGGCTCTGGTAGGGGAGTCGGGTCTGGTGGTTAGAGCAGGGGGGGCTGGGAGCCAGGATGCCTGGGTTCTATCCCCAACTCCTGTACTGTCATCCTGTGTGACTTTGAGCTAGTCACGTCACAGTTCAGTGCCTCAGTTTCCCCCCGCCTCTCGCGGCTGTGAGGACGAAACCATTATCAGGTGCTGAGCGGATGGTGCTATCGACACACATGGTGTTAACACGGGGATCTGCAGCGAGCAGCTGCGATTCCCCTTTGTGCCCCTATGGCCATGTAAATGCACCCCTGCTCCCAGGGCCCTCCACCCTGCTGGCACTGTAATGGGGCCTCCGGGTGCCCTAGAGCTCAGGGCCAAGGTGCCCTGGAGTGGGGGGAGAGGTGGGATGATTGCTGGGTACATCTGGGGTCTGCTCCCAGCCCATATCTGGTGGTCGAGCTAGAGGGGGCTTTTGAAGGCTCAAGTGACAAAGCCCCTGTCCCATCCCCAGCAAAGCCTTCTGTAGGGAGGGGGGTCCACCCACCCCAGGCGATCTTCATTCACAAGGACGCTGACCCCCTATGCCAGCTGCCCCAGAGGACTTAGGAGGGGGAGGGAGAGCATGACTCTCTCATTCCCCTCTTCCTTGAAACAAACCTACCGGGTTGGAAATGAGCCCCTGGAAACTCCTTTTGGAAGGCGGGCGGCAGCCGGAACCCCAGCGGGGAAGGGGAAGGGTTGGGTTTGGCCCATTTTCCAGTGGGTCAATTCACACGGGCGGGTCTCAGCCTCAGGCAGAGTGCATTGTTCGCCTCGCTCGGCTCTATGGCTGGGTCGGCCCAGAGCCAGGAGCACTTGGGGGTGGGGGGACCGGAGCTGGGGGGAGGCGCTGCCCGGTTCCGGATGAAAACACGGCTGGGTGGCCGTGGTGTCAGCTGCGGAGCCTTGACCCCGGCAGCCTGCGGAGGACGCCCCGCAAGGACTCGCTGTGGCGCCCCTCCTGCCGCAGTGAACCCCCTGGCGTGCCCGGCAGCCAGGCCACGGCCGGTCCCTGTGCACAGACTGAGGTGCAGAGGTTGGGGCTCCTCCGCGCGCAGCTGGGCCCGGGTTTGCTCCAGGCTGGCCCTGCAGACCGAGTCTGAGCCTCCCTCCCGAGCCCAGGCTGGGGATTTACTGCACCCGCTCGCTTTTGCAGGTTTCGGTACACCCCGGTCTAGCCGCTGGAGCAGCACCCGTGCCAGTGACCTTCCCTCTGACGACACCCTGGGCAAACCCGACGGAGCCAGAGAAACCCGACTGAAGTAAGTTTAATGACTTTAGGGTCCACTAACGCCCAGCCCCCCCAACTCTAACCCACTAGACCAGGAGTCCTGGTCCCAGACCCCCTGCTCTCACCCACGGGGCCCCACTCACTTCCCAGAGCCAGGGATAGAAGAACCCATGAGCCCTGCTCCGTGTCTCCCACAGGGCATTAGGCGCCCGCTCCGGTTGGAGGGTGGGGGCACAGTACAGTGGGGAGCAAGTCGGGAAAGAGCTAACTGCTCTCAGGGTGTGAAACGGGCGAGGGGGTCCCAGCATCCCAGCCTGTGTCGCTCAATGTTAAAACCTCCCTGGACACACTGGGCCAGTCTGGGGAGCCTCGGGGGCTTCCCACCCAGCCAGCACCCTGGGAAATCAGCCAGGGCTGCTCGGTGCCCAAACTGCCTGGCCAGCTGCTGGCAAAGGCCCACTGCAAAGGCCGTGCCAGGGGGTCGCCTGGCCCCAGGCCCAGATCCTGTGCTGGGGTAACTCCACTCCATGGCGACTTTGTGGCAGCTCGACGCCAGCTCAAAACCCCACCCTGCAGGGCCAGGCAATCCCCGGCAACGGGACGTTTAAATCTGGACTGGACCTACTGCTCCGTCCGGCACAGCACAGCTACTGAGTCCCCTGTCCCACACCCTGCAGCGGGACATTCCCAGCCACGCCCCCCAGCCCTGCGGCATGGCACCCCCTACTGCCTCACTGGGCCCAGTGCAACCAGCTGCCAGAACATCAGCACAGCCAGACTGGGTCAGCCCCATGGCCCATCTAGCCCCATAGCCTGTCTTCTGAGCGTGGCTGGGGCCAGCTGCTTTAGAAGGAGAGAACGGTACAGGTCATCATCACGTGATCCATCCCCTGTCACCCATTCCTAGGGACACCCAGAGCAAGGGGTTGTGTCCCTGCCCATCCTGGCTAATAGCCACTGATAGACCGATCCTCCAGGAACTCATCTAGTTCTTTCTGAACCCCGTTCTACTTCTGGCCTCCACAACATCCCCTGGCAGTGAGTTCCACAGGTTAACGGTGCGTTGGGTGAAGGAACGCTTCCTGTTGCTGGTTTTAAACCTGCTGCCCATTAATTTCGTCGGGTGGCCCCTGGTTCGGGTGCCATGTGAAGACACATTTCCTTAGTCACTTTCTCTGCGCCAGTCATGATTATATAGACCTCGGTCATGTCCCCCTTAGGCGTCTCTTTTCCAAGCTGACCAGCCCCCATCTTTTCAATTTCTCCTCATAGGGAAGCTGCTCCACACTGCTAAATAGTTTAGTGGCCCGTCTCTGCCCCTTTTCCAGTTCTAACAGATCGTTTTTGAGCTGGGGCGCCCAGAACTGCCGGCAGCGTTCACGGGGTGGGCAGTCCCTGGCCAGCGGCGTGATGAGCGCCTGTCCGATTATCGCTCCCTCGCCTGCCCGCCTCTCCCGGCCTGTTCGCTGTTCGGGCTGCTGCTGCGCATGGAGTGGATGTTTTCAGAGAAACGTCCGTGGTGCCGACCCACATACCAGGACAATGATCTGAGTCTGGCAGCTCTAAATCCCCTGAATGTGTCTGAGTCAGATGGAAACCGAAAGCAGCCGGAGCCTTTCCTAGCCCAGGGCTGATTCCGGGAAACCTGGTGGCGAGGGTGGGAGAGAGGGTTGAGTCTCTCCGAGCTGGTGACCCCGGCTGACCCTGCAGCTGCCCAGCTGGTGGGGACGACCGGAGCCCTTGGGTCCTGTGTCTCCATCTGGGGGTGTTTAACCCTGGGTTTGCCTCGCTGGGTTTCCAGGCGCAGAGGCAGATGGTGGCAGTATAGGGGCCGTGACACACAGCACAGCGGTCCCGAGGGCACCTAGCAGAAGGCCTTTCTGCAAAGCCTCCTGCTGCCACCCTGCAGAGTGTGCTGGGCTGGGTGCTGTGTCCAACCTCAGATACGGGCACTGCCTCACCCCCCCTTGCCTCAGTTTCCCTCCCCCCCAACCCACTCCCTGCAGCTTGGCGCCCCTGCTGACCTCCCACTGCCCTGCTCCATGCTGCCTGACACCCCTTACCGACCCCCTGCCCCGCTCCCTGCTGCCTGGTGCCCCCTACTGACCCCCCACCCCGCTCCCTGCTGCCCCCTACTGACCCCCCACCCCGCTCCCTGCCGCCCCCTACTAAGCCCCCGCCCTGCTCCCTGCAGCCCCCTACCGACCCCACCCCGCTCCCTGCCGCCCCCTACCGACCCCCCGCCCTGCTCCCTGCCCCCCGGAGTCCCTGAGGACTGCATTGGGGCCAGCCTTGGCCGTGAGGGTTGCGGGGTGGGGAGGGGGGCTGGGAGCCAGGACTCCTGGGTTCTTTCCCCGGCTCTGGGAGGGGAGTGGGGTCTGGTGGGTTGCGGGGCGGGGGAGCTGGGAACCCAGGGCGGCGGGGGGGTTTCCCCCGGGTCAGATTGGCAGAGACCTGGGGGGTGGGGGTTCGCCCCCCTCTGCAGTGTGGGGACGGGGCACGCGCGGGTTGAACTAGGGGATTTGCTGTCCCCGGAGTCTGTAGCCGGGGCTGCGGGGCCGGTACCGGGGGGGCTGCGCCGCCAGGGGGTCAGGCTGGATCCCGCGTCCCTGACTCCGAAGCGCTGAAACCGGCTCCCCCCCGGCTGCTTTCGGTTTCAATCCGACTCGTCCCGTTTCCTGGCTCGGCTCCGAGCCGCGCGGCGCCGCTGGAGGGAGACGAGCGGACACCGGGCTCCCCGCGCCCCGGGCAGGTGGGTGCTCCCCGGCCCCCCGGGGCTCGGATCCACGGGGGTCAGGGCAGGGGGCAGCCACGGGCAGCGGGCGCCTGGGGCCATCGCCTGGGCACGGCAGCGGCTGCGGACGGGGGGGGGGGGTGCCGGGGCCGACCCGGGCTGGGCTGGGTGGGGTCTGGGGGGGAAATGGGGGGCTCCCCCGCACTGCAAGCCTCGGGCAGCCCCAGTGCCCCATGCAGGCGGGGCCCGGAGACTGCGCCCGGCGTACGCCCGGTGCCGGGAGGCAGAGCCGGGTCCGCGGCAGGCCGGGGGTTGCCAGGGCACTCAGGGGAGAAAGGCTCTGGCCCGAGCCTGGTGACCCGCCGAAAGTGGTCGGGTCGCTTGTTGGATGCAAGAGGTGGCAGGCACAGTCCCCCTGTCTCTCCTGGGGGAGAGGGCTGATGTTTTAAGGCAGTCGATCCGATCTAACCGGGTGTCAGGAAGGCTCTCTGGAGAAGATGCACAGACTGGTAGAGATGTGGTCTCCTCGTCTCAGGAAAGATAGACCGGCTTCAGGAAAGGTGCAGAGAAGGGCAACTAAAATGAGGAGGGGTTTGGAATGGGCCCCATATGGGGAGAGATGAAAGAGGCGAGGACTTTTCAGCTGGGAAAAGAGGAGACTAAGGGGGGATAAGATAGAGGTCTATAAAATCATGAGTGGTGTGGAGAAAGGGAATAAGGAAAAGTGATTTACTTGTTCCCATAATATAAGAACCAGGGGCCACCAAATGAAATAAATGGGCAGCAGGTTTAAAACAAATCAAAGGAAGTTCTTCTTGACTCAGCGCACAGTCCACCTGTGGAACTCCTTGCCTGGGGAGGTTGTGACGGCTAGGACTATAACAGGGTTTAAAAGAGAACTGGATAAATTCATGGAGGTTAAGTCAATGAATGACTATTAGCCAGGATGGGGAAGGAATGGTGTCCCGAGCCTCTGTTTGTCAGAGGGTGGAGATGGATGGCAGGAGAGAGATCACTGATCATTACCTGTTAGGGTCACTCCCTCTGGGGCACCTGGCATTGGCCACTGTCGGTGGACAGGATGCTGGGCTGGGTGGACCTTTGGTCTGACCCAGTGTTATGTAAAACCCAGTTCTTATGTAAAATGGGGATTAATCTGAGAACTGGAAGCTGGGTAAGGAACTGGTTGAAGGGCAGACAGCCATGGGTCACACTGAAAGGGAAACTGCCAGGCTGGAGGCAGGTTACTAGTGGCGTTCCTCAGGGATCCATCTTGGGACCAACCTTATTTAATGTTTTCATTACTGACCTTGGCCCAAAAGGGGGGAGTTTGCTAATCAAGTCTGCGGATGGCACAAAGTGGGGAGGCATTGGCAGTGCGGGGGAGGACCGGAATATCAAACGAGAAGATCTGGACGACCTTGTAAACCGGAGTAATAGAAACGGGATGAGATTTAACAGTGCGAAGTGCCAGGTCCTGCATTTAGGGACTCACAAGCAGAGGTGAAAGTGGGCCGATGTGGGCCAGGATGGCATACCAGTAAGAACTGGGGGGAGGGATAGCTCAGTGGTTTGAGCATTGGCCTGCTAAACCTAGGGTTGTGAGTTCAACCCTTGAGGGGGCCATTTAGGGATCTGGGGCAAAAATTGGGGATTGGCCCTGCTTTGAGCAGGGGGTTGGACTAGATACCTCCTGAGGGCCCTTCCAGCCCTGAGATTCTACAAACTGGCCCCCAGTACCGGTCTGTGCACGGCTGATGGAAGCGCTCTAACATCGCTGCCCCTTTTGCTCCCCCCTGTGGTGACCCTACCGGCAGGGCCCCCGATGGGGGGAGAGCAGAAGGCCCAGTTACCCCTGGGCCTGGCGATTTCAAAGGGCCCGGGGCTCCCGGCTGCTGCTGCAGAGTCCAGGAGCCCTCGGCCCTTCAAATCACCGCCAGAGGCCCAGGTCTCTGGCTTCCACCGCTGCAGCCCCAGGGCTCCTGCCCACTGGCTGGGGGAGTCTGCCCCCAGCCCCGCCCCTTCTGCCCAAGGCCCCACCCCTTCCGAGGGCCCAGAGCGGCCCCCCCTTGCCAAGAACGCTGGCGCAGGGTGCCCCGGTAACTCCTCGGATTTACTTTCACCCCTGCTAACAAGAATGTTTTGCTCTAAGCTGGGGCCGTGTCAGTTGGAGGGGCCGAGGAGGAGAAACACCTGGGTGTGTCGCTGATCGCAGGCTGACTCTGAGCTGTGAGTGTGATGTGGCTGTGAAAAGGGCTAATGCCATCGTGGGGTGCACCAGGCGCAGGATTTCCAGTGGGGACAGGGAGGTGTTCGTACGAGGCCCTGGGGAGACTCATCTGGAACAGTGGGTGCGGTGCTGGGCTCCCATGTGTAAGGAAGATGAATTCAAGCTGGGACGGGCAGAGAAGGGCCACTAGGATGATCCCAGGACTGGAAAACCGACCTTGAGAGGAGACGCGAAGAGCTCGGCTGGTTTAGCCTGACCAGACACAGGCTGCGGGGAGCTCGGCTCGCTCTCTGTAGATACATTGGAGGGATAAACACCACGAAGGGAGAGGAGTTATTTGAGTTCAGTGCCAATGTGAACCATGAAAACAAATGGATATAAACTGGCCTGCAAGTTTAGGCTTGAAATGAGGCGAAGGTTCGACCGATCAGAGGAGTGACGTTCTGGAGCAGCCTCCCAAGGGGAGCAGTGGGGGCAAAACCCCGAACTGGCCTCACTCCTGAGCACGATACGGGTATGCGGGGATGGGATGACAGGGCTGCCTGCAATGACATATGGCCCATACCTGGCTCCTGTAGCAAAAATCCCCAAGGGCCGGAGATGGGGCACTAGCCGGGGAGGGCTCTGAGTTACTCCAGCAAATTCTTTCCCGGGGTCTGCCTGGTGGGTCTCGCCCACATGCTCAGGGTCTAACTCCTGGGGGTGTCGCCTTCCTCTGCAGCAGGGGGCCTGGGTCACTGGCAGGTTTGAATGAGTGTCCATGGTGAAGTCTCTGTCACGAGGCCTTCCGTGACTCAGCTGGAGGTCGGGGTCTGTTACCGGAGGGGGTGGGGGAGGTTCTGGGGCCTGCGAGGTGCCGGGGGTCAGACTAGACGATCGGGGTGGGCCCCTCTGATGTCAGTGGCGTCTCTGAGTATGGACAGACGTGACAACTGTCAACCTGTTCAGTGTCCCACGAGTGACGTGCCCGGGGGTCAGAACACCTCAGTGTTGCACCTGGGCAGGGCTACGGTTTCGTTCATTTCCTCTCTTGACATAGGAGGTAGACGCCGGGCTCCTGCCAGAGATTTCTAAGCTATTATCTGCCAAAACACCACCGTTTCCTGTTGCCTAAGTAGGCCCTGGACTCACGGTTAAAGTTGTGCCCCTCCCCGTCCCCCCAATCTGAAATAGCACCGGTGTGGGCAGGCCCCATTGGTCTGACTGGAGCCACCTCCCCAAATACAGAAATCAAATGATGCCTACGTGGGCTGGGGAGTGGGTGGAGAGCAGGGTCTGACCCGGCTGCCCTACCACCTCCCCCAACTGCTGAATGCTAACCCGGCCTCCTTCGCCATGCCCCTAGCCCCATAGCCCTGCCCCATAGCCCTACCCCTAACCCCAGAACTCTACCTGCTATCCCTAAAACTCTATCCTCACCCCTTAGCCCTAACCCCATAATGCCATCCCAGAACCTCACAGCTCTACCCCCGTCCCCAGCCCTAACCCTAACTCAAATTCTTACCCCTTAGCCCTAACCCCATAACGCTGATCCAGACCCCTTCCACCGTAACCATATTGCTGCCCACTCTGGCCCCTGGGGGGTTAGACCTGACCCTGGCCAGTTTTCACTTTGAACCACCACTTTCCCCAGGCATGCCCCAGGCTGGTGCTCTAACCACTGGACTGTCCTGCCTGTCCAGCAGCAGCCCCGCCGGGTGCAATTAAAGGGGCTCTGGCAGGGGGTCTGCAGCGATGCCCAGGAGCGCCAGGGCTTGTCTGCCCCAGGGTGAGCTGCCGTGGGCCATGCTGGGGTCCGTACGCTGCACCCGGGGTGGGTGGAAGGGTCTCCCACAGTTTGGGGGGCCTGGCTCCATGTCTCATCCCCTCACGCTGACCTTCCCTGCTCTGTGTCCCGCAGGCCGCCCCCCCCGGCGCGATGGAGATCCCCATGCTGGCCCCCATCTGCCTGATCGAGAACAGCCCGGCGGGGGAGCTGTGGGTGCAGCAGGAAGCGCTGCGGGTGCTGGCAGAGATCTCCCAGCCCGTGGTGGTGGTGGCCATCGCCGGGCTGTACCGCACCGGCAAGTCCTACCTCATGAACAAACTGGCTGGCAAGAGAACAGGTGGGAGACGTGAGCCCTGCCCCTGGGCGGCAGGACTCCTGGGTTCCGTCCCTGGTGCTGGCAGGGGAAAGGGGTCTAGTGGGTCAGAGTGGGGGGGCTGGGAGACAGGACTCCTGGGTTCCCTCCCTGGCTCTGGGAGGGCAGTGGGTTCTAGGGGTCGGGGGGGCAGGACTCCTGGGTTCCCTCGCTCTGCGACTGTCCCAGCTCCACCCCTCTCTCCCCAGGGTTCTCGCTGGGCTCCACCATCCAGTCGCACACCAAGGGCATCTGGATGTGGTGCCTGCCCCACCCCCGCCGGGCCGGCCACACCCTGGTGCTGCTGGACACCGAGGGGCTGGGCGACGTGGAGAAGGTGAGTGGGGGCGGGGGGCAGTGTATGAGAATCAGCCAATTTGCAGAGCAGGATGGAACGGCCCTTGTAGTTTCCAGGGGCTTCTGGGACTTGTAGTTCCCAGGGGATGCTGGGCATTGTAGTTCAGGGCAAGGCATGCTGGGAAAGGGGATGGGGTATTTAAGGAGCTCCTGCTGCTAAGGGACAGACTCAGCGAGCCCCATGGAGGGGAAGGAGGTTCTGTCTGATGTGGGGTGATGCCCTCTGAGGGGGGCAGTGCCAATCCCGGGAGGGCTGGGGATGCCGTGGCGGGGCTGGGAAGGGAGGCCCAAGGGCGTGGCTGGAAACACCTGTCGTGGCCGGGGAGAACTGTTGAGGTAGCGAAAATGTTTCCTGTCCCGAATCGTGATGAAAAGTCAAAATGGGGGGAAAGTGTCAGGGCTTGAAAATCGGAAACGTGTCCTGGGTCCGGGTCATGCAAAAAAAAGTGAATAATTTTCAGACATTGCATTTTGATTGTCCACTTTTTTTTTTCTTTCTTAACTTGGTACAAATTTACCAAAACATTGGCAAGGAGACGTCATTTTACCTTGAGAAATGGAAAGTCTCTGTTTAGACAAACGGCCAGTTGGGCCGTTTCTACAATTCTGAAACTTTTTTCCCCAATAATTTTTCAAGTTGGGAAATTTGCCTTAAGTGACCCTGTTTCGCGAGTGATTTTGGTGTCAACAATTCAATGTTCTTCAGCGACAATTTCCCGACCCGCTGTAGGGGTGGAGGGCAGGCCTGGCATTCGGGAGAGCCAGGTTCAAATCCCTGCTCCACAGACCCCCGGTGTGACCTTGGACTCAGTTTCCCCACCCCGCCTGCCAGAGGGTGTGTGATGATAAATACATTCTATCTGGAGGGGGGCTCAGACACAGCCGATAAGATGGAAGGGCCGGTAACGCCAGCCACCAGGAGGCCAAATAAAGTTGGGACCCGAAAAATGCATAAGAGCAGCTGCAAACCCCGCGCCCTGCAGTGGGGGCTGCTGCATCTGAACCCCGTGGGGTGCGGAGGTGTCGCCTTCCCAAAGCTTTAATGCAGCCACATGGGTTGGAAACTTACTTCAGTAAGAGAGGAGCAATGAGAGCTCCCACCCGCTCCCATGCCTCTGGGAGCTGGGGATTTCACAGGGGGAAATACACCAATCCTAAATAGTGACTCTCTATGACAATGGTGCCCGTGGGAGCCAGCTGAGATCACACAATTAGGGTGAATTGCAAACAGAACGGGGCAGACAAACTCCAAAGGTGGTGACAGGTTTCAGAGTAGCAGCCGTGTTAGTCTGTATCCGCAAAAAGAAAAGGAGTACTTGTGGCACCTGAGAGACTAACCAATTTATTTGAGCATAAGCTTTCGTGAGCTTTTTCCAAAGCTGGTGGATATTCCAATGTGTAGTTTTACCAATCCAGCACAAAACAGCCTCGGTATGACCTCACTGGTTGCTCAGAAGTCCAAACAACGCAGCTCCTTTAAAGTGCCCAGCCTCAGGCTTCCAGCCAGGTACCCACGTCAAAATATGATGATTTCTGAAACTCTTATTTCATCATATAACAGAAAAAGTTCTTCTGATCCCAAAGGACCAGCCACATGCCCAGATCAATATATAACTTAGATCTTGCCCCAAAATCACGCTTATAGCCAATCTTTATGAACTAAACTAAAATGTATTGAAAAAGAAAAGAGAGAGCGAGCGTTGGTTAAAAGATCACTGCACATACAGACGTGAGGTCAGTTCTTGAGGTTCAGACACATGGCAGAGACGGTGAGCTTGTCACTACAAAGAGTCCTTGTAGAAATAGTCCGAGGTTATAGCCCAATGTCCATATTCAGGGTGATTCCAGCCAGTGACTGGGATCTCAGTTCTTATGGCTTAGGCTTCCCCTGCATGAAACCTTAAGCAGATCTGCGATAAACAGGATCAGGTCCCAAGGCTTTTTATACATCTCTAGCAGCCTCTTGACCATTCAGTCCTGGGTGAACAATAGACTTTTGATGTTACTCCTTGTTTTTCAAACATCCTGGTAATTAACACAAGGTAATTTGTCCATTAAGCTGTTCATATACAGTTTACCACAGACTTTGAAGAGACAGATAAACAATGCCACTAATTCAAGGTGCATCTAAAAGTTAGCCTTCCCTGGTGATCTCTGCAGCCACAGCCACGGTAATAGACAGGAACTGTCTGGTCACCTGGTTTGCATCTACTAGATATAAGTAAACACACGTAGCTAGCAGTTCCCTCCAATTTCTAATCTACAGGTTTGCACTTCAAAGTTCTGGCCTAACTAGCACGGAATGGTCCTAATTATCATTTGCTCACTGTTCTCACCCGCCTCTATAGGTTGACTCTGGGTCAGCTGGCCTGCAGGATGCTTAATTCTTTCTGGCTGTGGACGATACTTCAATGAGATGTTATATTATAGTCAGATAACGTCACACGCTCTGAGCTCCGGGAATGGGAATTCACTGTGGCCTGGGCTGGGATTCTGGAGAGCTGGGGGCTGATCCCCTGGCCAACCCTTCCCCGTGCCTCAGTTTCCCCATCTGTGCCATGGAGCCGGGGATCCCGCCATGCTCTGCGATGGTCTGTGAGCTCTGTGGCTGGGATGTGCTCGGGCCAGTGATGGTGGGTGTCGTTTCAGGGTGACACGAAGAACGACACGTGGATCTTTGCGCTGGCCGTGCTGCTCAGCAGCACCCTGGTCTATAACAGCATGGGCACCATCAGCCAGCAGGCCATGGACCAGCTGCAGTATCCTTGCCTGGGGGCCGTGTCTGGGGAGCCGGGTCTAGGGGTTTGGGGGGCTGCATGTCCCCACGGAAGGGCCCCACGGTTCCCTCCAAATGCTTCACCCCCAGCGAAATTGTGACCCACAGTGCAGGGTGTGCTCCACGGCCTCCTTTAGTCGCCGCTCTGCATGATGGGGTAACAACCCACTACTGCCACCAGCTGACAGAGTCGCTCCTTCAGCTCCAGTGCTGCAGGGGGCTGCTCCGGACCCTGGTGGTGGTGGGTTCGATCCCTGCTTCCGAGGGTTGTGATGGAATATCCTCCCCTTCCCTCGGTCCCTTCTGAGCCCCTGTTGCAGATGCGTAGGGGGGACTCTGAGGGAGTGGGACCTCCCTGCGTGGGGCACCGCATCTCCGGTTCCTTAGCCAGTCCCCAGCTACGTGACGGAGCTGACGGAGCGCATCAAGGTGAAGGCGGCAGGCGAGGGCGGCCGGCAGGAGTGGGAGGATTCGGCCGAGTTCGTGCGGTTCTTCCCGTCCTTCGTGTGGGCCGTGCGGGATTTCACGCTGCAGCTGGAGCTGGACGGGCGAGAGATCACTGAGGACGAGTACCTGGAGAACGGCCTGAAACTAAAGCCAGGTAGGGGAGCGGTGCTGGCCCCAAGGTGGCCCTAGGGAGCGCTGGGCTGCAGGGGGTAGGGTGGGGCTCTCCCCTGGCTGTCAGGGCTGGCCCCAAGGTGGCCCTAGGGGGCGCTGGGCTGCAGGGGGTAGGGTGGGGCTCTCCCCTGGCTGTCAGGGCTGGCCCCAAGGTGGCCCTAGGGGGCGCTGGGCTGCAGGGGGTAGGGTGGGGCTCTCCCCTGGCCCTCAGGGCTGGCCCCAGGGTGTGGCTTTTGCTCAAGACACAAACCCAAGTGTGTCTGGGAGTTGGGGCGTTCGCTGTCCTGGCCACGTTGCAGCTTGGACGGTTCCCCGGCTCCCCTCAATCCCCTGTGGATAGTGGGGTCTCTTTCCCGCAGTGGGGGCATCTGTCCAGCAGCCGCCGCGCTGCCCCCCAGAAGCAGCCACATGGCAGCGCAGGGGCTGCTGCCCAGCTCCCGTCTCCTCCCCAGGCAGCAGCCGGCGAGCCCAGCTCTACAACCTGCCCCGCGAGTGCATCCGCCAGTTCTTCCCGGCCCGGAAATGCTTCGTCTTCGTCCAGCCGGCCGGCAGGAGGGACCTGCCCCGGCTGGAGGAGCTGCAGGAGGACGAGCTGGAGCCCGAGTTCCGGGAGCAGGTGGCCCGGTTCTGCTGCCACGTCTGGGAGACGTCGACGCCCAAGACCATCCCAGGGGGCCACGTGGTGACCGGGGCCAGTGAGTGTCGGTAGCCCTTGGGCCGGGGAAAGCTGGGGTCCGTGGGGCTCATGCAATGCTGGGCGGGATGAACCGAGCCGGGAGGGGTCCCATGTGGCCAGCACTGGTGGGGCCAGCGCTGGAGTCTGTGCCCAGCTGTGGGGTGCGCGGTTAGGAGGGGCGCTAGAAAATTGTCGAGGGGCGGAGAGAGGCAGAGCAGGGCCCCATGGTTGGGGGGTGAAGCCGGGCTCATCCCAACCAGAACCGAGGCACCAATTGCTCACGGAGAGGGGGATTAGGGGGTATCTGGGGTGGGGAGCGGGGCACATCCTAGGCTCGGTGTCTGTCCTGCAAGGAGGGTCACGGAGCAGCTGGAGTCCTGGAGAGTGTGGGAGGAGCTGGGTGGGGACCTTACCCCTGCTCACCTTTGATCACCCTGGCTCTGACCCTGCCCCCCTCCGGCCACGCTGGGCCCCCTGGCTCTGACCCTGCCCCCCTCCGGCCACGCTGGGCCCCTGGCTCTGACCCTGCCCCTCCGGCCACGCTGGGCCCCTGGCTCTGACCCTGCCCCTCCGGCCACGCTGGGCCCCCTGGCTCTGACCCTGCCCCCCTCCGGCCACGCTGGGCCCCCTGGCTCTGACCCTGCCCCCCTCCGGCCGTGCTGGGGACCCTGGCTCTGACCCTGCCCCCCTCCGGCCACGCTGGGCCCCCTGGCTCTGACCTTGCCCCCCTCCGGCCACGCTGGGCCCCCTGGCTCTGATCCTGCCCCCCTCCGGCCACGCTGGGCCCCTGGCTCTGACCCTGCCCCTCCAGCCGTGCTGGGCCCCCTGGCTCTGACCCTGTCCCCCTCCGGCCGCGCTGGGGACCCTGGCTCTGACCCTGCCCCCCTCCGGCCGTGCTGGGGACCCTGGCTCTGACCCTGCCCCCCTCTGGCCATGCTGGGCCCCCTGGCTCTGACCCTGCCCCTCCGGCCACGCTGGGCCCCCTGGCTCTGACCCTGCCCCCCTCCGGCCACGCTGGGCCCCCTGGCTCTGACCCTGCCCCCCTCCGGCCGTGCTGGGGACCCTGGCTCTGCCCCTGCCCCTCTGGCCACGCTGGGCCCCCTGGCTCTGACCCTGCCCCCCTCCGGCCGTGCTGGGGACCCTGGCTCTGACCCTGCCCCCCTCCGGCCACGCTGGGCCCCCTGGCTCTGACCCTGCCCCCCTCCGGCCACGCTGGGCCCCCTGGCTCTGATCCTGCCCCCCTCCGGCCACGCTGGGCCCCTGGCTCTGACCCTGTCCCCCTCCGGCCGCGCTGGGGACCCTGGCTCTGACCCTGCCCCCCTCCGGCCGTGCTGGGGACCCTGGCTCTGACCCTGCCCCCCTCTGGCCGTGCTGGGCCCCCTGGCTCTGACCCTGCCCCTCCGGCCACGCTGGGGACCCTGGCTCTGACCCTGCCCCTCCGGCCACACTGGGCCCCCTGGCTCTGACCCTGCCCCCCTCCGGCCACGCTGGGAACCCTGGCTCTGACCCTGCCCCCCTCCGGCCATGCTGGGCACCCTGGCTCTGACCCTGCCCCCCTCCGGCCACGCTGGGCCCCCTGGCTCTGACCCTGCTCCTCCGGCAGTGCTGGGGACCCTGGCGGTGACCTACGTCGACGCCATCCGCAGCGGGGCGGTGCCCTGCATGGAGAGCGCGGTGCTGGCCCTGGCCCAGATTGAGAACTCGGCGGCGGTGGGGGAGGCCGTGGCTGTCTACGAGGAGCAGCTGGCCCGGCGGGCGGCGCTGCCCACGGAGAGCGTGCAGGAGCTGCTGGAGCTGCACGCCCAGTGCGAGCGGGAGGCGCTGCGGGCGTTCATGGCGCGCGCCTTCAAGGACGACGACCGCAGCTTCCAAGGGGAGCTCATGGTACGGCCCCTCGCGCCGGCCCCAGGGGTTATGGGACAGCTGCCCCGCTGCAGGATGGGTGGGGATGGGGCTCCCCTGATCCCTGAGCCCCTTCCCCGGGGGATCTCCCAACCCTGGTGTGATGGGTTCCCCCTGGGGTGCCACCTGGAACTGGGGTACCACTGAGCCCTGTGACCCACCAGCCTGGGCTCCCTCTCACCCTGTACGGCTGTGACACCCTGCAAAGTCCTCCAGCTGCACTTTCCCAGCATTCACACGGGGAGGGGGGGGGCACACCCAGCTGCAGTTACACGCCGGGGCTCTGGCCAGCCCCTGCATGGGCAGGCTACTCCCAGCTCCTCAGCACGCACCCCCTCTGGAGCGTAAACCCAAAATCATACCGGCTTGCACTCTACGGCGAAAGCTCATAAAATTCGCCCCCTCCCTCAACGTGGAGAGGAATATGCAACAGCCTTTGCCCCTGAGTTAGGATTCCTGCACACTTCACTCCAACTTGCTGTTTTAGATAAAGCAAAAACAAGTTTATTAACTACAAAAGATCGATTTTAAGTGATTATAAGTGAAAGCAAACAGATCAAAGCAGATTACCTAGCAAATAAACAAAACCGCAAACTAAGTTAATACACTAAAGAGATTGGATCTGAATTCGCAGACTCTCACCCTAAGGGATGATACAAGCCAGCTGCAGATCCTTAAGTGACAAGCTGCACTTGATAACAGCTTGGAATCCCCAGGTGCTCCATCCCCAGGCCAGAAACCCCTTCAGCCTGGGCCCAGCACTTCCCCCAGATCAGTCTTTGTTCCTCAGGTGTTTCCAGGAGTCTCTTTGGGTGGGGAGTGAAGAACCCCAGATGACGCCACTCCCTGCCTTATGTAGCTTTTACATCTGGCGGGAGCCCTTTGTTCCAAAACATGATTCTCAGACCAGTCTGTGGGAAAACCCTGACATCCCAAGATGGAGACCAGCATCAAGTTGCAGTGGGGGAGGTTTAGATTGGATATTAGGAAAAACTTTTTCACTAAGAGGATGGTGAAACACTGGAATGCGTTCTAAGGGCGGTGGTAGAATCTCCTTCCTTAGAGGTTTTTAAGGTCAGGCTTGACAAAGCCCTGGCTGGGATGATTTAACTGAGAATTGGTCCTGCTTTGAGCAGGGGGTTGGACTAGATGACCTTCTGGGGTCCCTTCCAACCCTGATATTCTATGATTCTATGATTCTATGATCATGTGGTCTCGTCACAGGTCCTTGGAGAGTCTCAGCAGTCAGTATTTGGAGGCTGCGTGTAGGGTTCTCAGGAAGGCTCCCCAGGTGGGAGATAAACTTCTCCTAAGGCCTGTTGTTTTTTCCTAGTGGCCCATTGTCCTAAATAGGCCCTTCCCCACCCACTGTCTAGACTGAAAACGTCTTGTCCGGTGGGCGTTCCCCAGGTGTATCTACATTTGCAGGACAGACACATCGTCAATATTCGTAACGTCACATACAAAAATGTTACATGCACACATGGGATAACGGTATTCATGAAATCATCACTTTTCCATGACACTGCACACACCTTATCTTGCATAAAATACACCAAAATTATGCCATAGTCATGTCACCCTAATATCCCGGAAGAATATGGGGTGCAGGGACACACTCGGCCCTGCTTAGCTGGAGACCCGAGATGCCAGGCCAAGGGGACCCAGCCCAATCTCCAGCCCCAGGCACACGTGGATCGGTTCACACCCCTGCCCCATTCAGGCCCTGTCATGGCTTGTACCCCTGCCCCATCTGCACCCCCTCCACCCTGGCTCACACCTGCCCTGTCTGTACCCACCACCCTGGCTCATGCCTGCCCAATCTGCACCCCCCACCCTGGCTCACGCCTGCCCCGTCTGCACCCCCCACCCTGGCTCACGCCCGCCCCATCTGCACCCCTGACCCTGGCTCACGCCCGCCCCATCTGCGCCCCTGACCCTGGCTCATGCCTGCCCTGTCTGTGCACCACCTGGCAGCGCCGCCTGGAGGAGCAGAAGCAGGAGCTCTGCCGGCGCAATGAGCTGGCATCCTCGGACCGCTGCACGGCCACCCTGCTGGAGCTGTGGGACGAGATGGACGACCGGATCGGCCAGGGGGTCTACTTGGTGCCCGGGGGCTACCAGCACTTCCAGGATGACCGGCAGCAGATGGTGGAGAGATACCGGCAGGTGCTGGGGAAGGGGGTAAAGGTAGGAGAGGACTGGTGCCTGGCTCTGTGTGTCTTTGTGCCCCCTCGTTGTGCAGCCCAGGAAGCCCTGCTGAGAACCAGTCAACAGCTTCCCCCACCTGGACAGTTCCTGGATCCTCCCCAGAGTGTGAGCCTACCCCCTCCCCCCACAGCCCTCCTGACTGCCAATGTGCCGGGGGTGCCTGGTTCCTGTGGCCCATCCAGCCCTCGGCTGCTCTGCTGGGGCTGCTGGCGGGGGCCAGTTATAGCCTGTGTGATGAGGCCGTTTGTCCTGTTACAAACTGGGTTCTGCTCCCAGTTCATCTGGAACAGGCGTTGAGGGTGTCGAGTGGAAACCAAATGCTAATTCTGGGCCTGGATGGGAGCTGGTGCCCCCTAGAGTGGAAAGGCCCCATGTCCCAGGCCCTGCCCCCCTGAGCCAGCCATTCCCTGCCCTGAGGCCGGATCAGGGCCCGTGCCCCCTAGAGAGGAAAGGCCCTGTGTCCCAGCGCCCACCCCCCTCCAAGCCAGCCAGTCCCATTACTCTCCAGTACCACGATCCAGAATCCCGACCTGGATCCAGCCCCACAGGACAAACCCCCTGACCCTGTGGCTCCCATTCTCCATTCCCAGGCCAAGGAGGTGCTGCAGGAGTTCCTCCAGTCCAAGGAGGACGTGGCCCAGTCCATCCTGCAGACGGACGAGGCCCTGACGGAGAAGGAGAAGGAGATGGCAGGTACCCACTGGGGGGACGTCACGCCGCTGGGGCGGAGGGGGAGGGTGCTTGGGCTGCAGCCCAGGCAGGCAGAGTCACCATGGCCCTCCCCGTGCCAAGCCACCTCTCTCTCCCTGGCCCAGCCGAGCGAGCCCGGGCCGAGGCGGCTGAGCGGGAGCAGGAGGTCCTGAAGCAGAAGGAGGCTGAGCTGCAGCAGAAGCTGGAGGACCAGGACCGCAGCTACCAGGAGAACCTGCGGCAGCTGGAGACGAAGCTGGAGGACGAGAGGAAGAAGCTGCTGGAGGAGCAGGGCAAAATGATGGATCAGAAACTGAAGGTACCAGGGTGCTTGGCGCTGCGGGGATGGATGGGCAGACCCGTCACGGTCGACCCTGGCCCCATGCTTTGGGGGGCTCCCTCACTTCAGCGGGATGTGGAGCTTGGGTGGCGCGGGGGCTGGCAGCAGCTCTACCGGCCCTGCTCTGCTCTGCCCCATTTTGCTGGCTCCCGGCATGGATTGGGAGAGGAGGGGCACGGGCAGAATGGGGGCAGGGAGGGGGCAGAAAGAGGTGGGGTCGGGCCTGGGGCAGGGGGCGTTGTTCCGGGCCCCGCACCCGCCTAGGGGCGGCCCTGCGGACGGGCACAGCCCGGGCAAGGGCGCCCCTGCCCCTGGCCTCAGCCTGCCCAGGGGCGGGACTCCTCTGCGTGCGGCAGCCAGGGCGCTGGCAAATGGGAGGCAGGGGGTGGGATACCAGGCTAGATGGGCCCGTGGGGCGGATCCCCCAGGGATGAGATTGCTGGGGGGCGCAGTGTGGGGAACGGCTTGTGAACACACACAGCAGGGCTCACCCCTCCAGCAGGGGGCAGCAGGGACACACACACACCCTGGCCCCCCCTGCTCTGGGCCCCCATTCCCCCCAGGCCAGCCCCACGCTGTTGCCGTGACCTCTCCCTGACTGTGGGGTGGGGGCTGTCCCATGGGGCGGGCTGGGGATCCCCCTCACGCTGTCGCTGCCCCCCAGGAGCAGGCGGCCCTGCTGCAGGAGGGGTTCCGGGAGGAGGCCGGACGCCTGGAGAGCGAGATCCGGCGCCTGCAGCAGCAAAATGAGGAGATCCGGAAGCCGTCATGGATCCAATCGGCGCTGGGGATGCTGGGCGACGTGGCCTCCCTCGTGCTACCCGGCTTCTTCGGCAAGGCTGCCGGGGCCATCACCTACTTCATTCAGCGCCTGTTCTGATGGGGACCCCAGCCACCCACTTGCCTCTGTACCCCAGCGCCCGTTCACCCGCGGAACCCCCCGCCATAGGACGCCCTGCCGGCGAGCAGCTTAGTATGTCCAGCAAAGGCTCCCAACCTCCTTGCTTCATGGCCGGGGCTGGCCCCCCACTGGCGGGGCCAGGAAGGAATATCTCCCCCACAAGGCCTTGCAGGGAGGGTGCATTGTGGGAGACGTGCTACCTCAAGATGCACAGGTGCTGTTGGAGAGGGATCCTGGGGTGGATGGGCTCATTGGCCTGATGTGTGGGCAGAACCCAGGTGAAGTGCCAGAACACTACACCTGGAAACCCAGCACTCCCCAGAGCCCAGGCAGCCTTCTCCCCAGGTATCTCCCCACCCCAGGCCGAAGAATGGGAGCTGGCGTGAGGGGAGGGTGCCTCTCTCCTTGCCTTGTAGCTGGTTGGCTTTAAACTCTGCAATTAAATAAATGTCCCCGCGAACCTCACTGCTAATGTGTCTGGGGCCTCTTTGCTGCTCTCTGGTGGCATGAATCGAGGCCCCTGAAAGAAACATGCGGGATGCCTGTGTGCTGGGATGAGCCATGAACCTGCCTTGGCTGCCCTGAACTTCTTGCTGCCAAGGCAGGGTCAGTGCTGTGAGATTTTTAAGCAGCAGGGTGTCTAGTGGTTAGAGCAGGGGGGCTGGGAGCCAGGACTCCTGGGTTCTCTCCCTGGCTCAGGGAGGTGGAGTGGTGTCTAGTGGTTAGAGCAGGGGGGCTGGGAGCCAGGACTCCTGGGTCCTCTCCCTAGCTCAGGGAGGTGGAGTGGTGTCTAGTGGTTAGAGCAGGGGGGCTGGGAGCCAGGACTCCTGGGTCCTCTCCCTGGCTCAGGGAGGTGGAGTGGTGGCTAGTGGTTAGAGCAGGGGCTGGGAGCCAGGACTCCTGGGTCCTCTCCCTGGCTCAGGGAGGTGGAGTGGTGGCTAGTGGTTAGAGCAGGGGGGCTGGGAGCCAGGACTCCTGGGTCCTCTCCCTGGCTCAGGGAGGTGGAGTGGTGGCTAGTGGTTAGAGCAGGGGCTGGGAGCCAGGACTCCTGGGTCCTCTCCCTGGCTCAGGGAGGTGGAGTGGTGTCTAGTGGTTAGAGCAGGGGGGCTGGGAGCCAGGACTCCTGGGTCCTCTCCCTAGCTCAGGGAGGTGGAGTGGTGTCTAGTGGTTAGAGCAGGGGGGCTGGGAGCCAGGACTCCTGGGTCCTCTCCCTGGCTCAGGGAGGTGGAGTGGTGTCTAGTGGTTAGAGCAGGGGGGCTGGGAGCCAGGACTCCTGGGTCCTCTCCCTGGCTCAGGGAGGTGGAGTGGTGGCTAGTGGTTAGAGCAGGGGCTGGGAGCCAGGACTCCTGGGTCCTCTCCCTGGCTCAGGGAGGTGGAGTGGTGGCTAGTGGTTAGAGCAGGGGGGCTGGGAGCCAGGACTCCTGGGTCCTCTCCCTGGCTCAGGGAGGTGGAGTGGTGGCTAGTGGTTAGAGCAGGGGCTGGGAGCCAGGACTCCTGGGTTCTCTCCCTGGCTCAGGGAGGTGGAGTGGTGGCTAGTGGTTAGAGCAGGGGCTGGGAGCCAGGACTCCTGGGTCCTCTCCCTGGCTCTGGGAGGTGGAGTGGTGGCTAGTGGTTAGAGCAGGGGGGCTGGGAGCCAGGACTCCTGGGTCCTCTCCCTGGCTCAGGGAGGTGGAGTGGTGTCTAGTGGTTAGAGCAGGGGCTGGGAGCCAGGACTCCTGGGTCCTCTCCCTGGCTCTGGGAGGGGAGTGTGGTGTAGTGGTTAGTGCGGGATGGGGCTGGGAGTAGACAGCCACCCGGGTGGCAGAGCTGTGAGGGGCAGGAGAGCCCAGGGCTGGGAGAGCAGGCGGCTGTTGGTTGTTTGAGGGGCATCGGCACCATGGGCCCGTTTCCAGGTGCGGCGCCTCTGGGGCATCCATCTGTCTGGATTCGACAGCCGGGGACGCCAGCCCAGCCAGAGCCACCCGGCCCAGCGCTTTCTCGCCGGGACGCCTGTGTGGAGTGGGGGTGATATCGGGGCTCTCGGGGCCTGCAAGGGGCGTCTCGTTGTTTGAAATCCGCCGACATAACCCAGAGGCAGAGGAAGCTGAAGCTGAGCCATGGGCGCTGCCAGGTGGGGGCGGCGGAGGGCAGGTCACCGGTGATGCCGGTCTCGGTGCCAGCTGAGGCCGTGGTCCCTGCAGTGCCCTGGCCGTTGTGAGCCCCCCGGTGCAGCCTCCGTGCCCGGCGATCGGGGGCTTGCTCGTTAACGTGTCCTATTGCGGGTGGCGCCGAGAGTCTGGACCAGCTCGGGTCCCAAGGACCCTGGGTGCCCCTGCCTGCCAGTGCCCACAGCGGGCCTGGCACATTGCAGGAGCCGGCTACGGGCTTGCGGGCTGGGAGGAGGGTGCCAGCTTGGAGGCATGACGTGCTAGGACTGAGCCAGCCGGGTGGCAAGGAACTGTGCGCCTGGGCCCACCGTGTCCCAGGCAAGAGCTGGGGTTACCAGCACCCCCGTGCTCCCCAGCACGCCCCAGCCTGGACCAGTGCAGCCCTTGACCCAGGAAGGTTGTGGGCAACCCAGCGGTGCCCGGGGAAGGGGCGGCTCTGCCTGCCAGATACAAACACGGCCTGACTCCAGACCAGCCAGGAACGGGCTCTTCCTCGGGGACTCTGTGCGCGGCCAGCAGCCCGGGGCTCGACGGGGCACCTCCACGCTCAGCTCCCGCCTTGGCCCACGTGTTCGCCTCACAGCTGGGGGTCAGGGCTTGGCAACGTGGGCAGGGCCCAGGGGCTGACGGCGAGCGGGAAGCAGCTCAGCCCCAGAGGGCAGGGTGGTGCCAGGCAGCCCTCGGCCTGGGCGTGACCCTCGGTGCCATTTCCCTGGGTCTGCACCACTTGGCTGCCTCCACACAGGCCAAGCTCTTGCGCCAGGGCCATGGGACTTGGCAGAGTCCTCCCCCCCCCCCGCCCCCCAAGCTACAGCTGCTGCCCCACTTCCCAGGCGATCCCCCTCCAAGGTCTGCTCCAGGGATGCCGGAATGCCCCTCTCTCTCCTGGTCCTCCCAGCCAGGCTCCAGTGCGGGCAGATGCCCCCCACCCTGGGGGTATTGCAGGGACAGAGGCAGCTCTGGGCTTGGAGGCAGGACTCCTGGGTTCTCTCCCTGGCTCTGGGAGGAGACTGGGGTCTAGCAGTTAGAGCAGGGGGGCTGGGAGCCAGGACTCCTGGGTTCTATTTCTCACTCTGTCTCGTGGCCTTACTCCCAGCGACATGGTTGCCTGCATTTAATATTTTCACATCCAAGGCTCCGTTCAGTAACAAACCCCGAAGCCCCAGCTACCTGGGACCCCCCTGGTTAATTCACATCGGCTCCATGCGGACAACTAGATTTCAGCTGGACAGAAGCTCATGCCTGGTTAGTGAAAAAACCTCTACACAAAAGGCAAAACCCAAACCTCTGTGGTGTGTGTGTGTCCCAGCGTCCCCTTTACTTGTCACTTAGGACAAATAGGACAAACCATGGCTTGTGTTCATGAATGTGTGTGTGTGAGAGAGAGAGAGATGCCCACTGGGGCTCTAAGGGGTGTTTAGGCCCCTCTCTCTATCTCCTTTCCTTCATGTCTGGAGGATATTATGGGCCCCAAACAGCTGCTCTGGGTCTCAAAGTGGCAGGGCAGCATTTCCCGAGGGGGTGGAAGCTTGGCCCCCTCCCCACTTCTCAATGACCCGACAGGGAGCAGGTCGGGAGGGTCAGTGGGGGGCTGCCGGGCTGCAGAGACCTGGGTGGGCGCTCACCACGGGGGCACCATACTGCAGGGAGCAGGGTGGGCGGTTGGTAGGGGGTGTTGTGCTGCAGGGAGCAGGGTGGCGAGTCGGCAATGGGCACCGTGCTGCAGGGAGTGGGGTGGGGTCTCAATAGGGGGCGCTTTGCTGTAGGGATCAGAGTGGGGTTCAGTGGTGGGTGCTGGGATCTCAGGAGGCCAAGGATGGTGGGTTCCTGTTTCATAAGGAATTTTATTACCTGAGGAGGGAAGATTTGCATTTGAGGGGAGGGAAACTGAGGCAAGGGGTGGCCGAGGCAGCAGGCTCAGCCGGGGTCACCAGCTCGGAGAGATTTGCAGTGATGCCGACTCTCCTGCTGGTAATAGCTTATTTAAAGTGACCACTCTCCTTACAATGTGTATGATAATCAAGGTGGGCCATTTCCAGCACAAACCCAGGGTTTTACAAGAATGTCTGGGGTGGGGGGGTAGGAAAAAACAAGGGGAAATAGGTTACCTTGCATAATGACTTAGCCACTCCCAGTCTCTATTCAAGTCTAAGTTCATTGTATCCAATTTGCAAATGAATTCCAATTCAGCAGTCTCTCGCTGGAGTCTGGTTTTGAAGTTTTTCTGTTGTAATATCTCAACTATCATGTCTGTAATCGCGTGATACACATTGTAAGGAGAGTGATCACTTTAGATAAGCTATTACCAGCAGGAGAGTGGGGTGGGGCGAGAGAAAACCTTTTGTAGCGGTAAACACCCATTTTTTCATGGTTTGTGTGTGTAAAAAGATCTTCTGTACTTTCCACGGTATGCATCCGATGAAGTGAGCTGTTTCTCACGAAAGCTCATGCTCAGATAAATTGGTTAGTCTCTAAGGGGCCACAAGTCCTCCTGTTCTTTTAAAGTCTAGAGTCGAGGCATTAACACGAGGCGTTGCCCAGAAACAGTTAATTGCAGCAGAGAAAGGGAATCCTGCCACAGCTACAGTGCTGCTAACACTGATCATCCCCCATTTTGGGAACCTCTTGAGCCCCTTTTATTTGGCGTGGGCTTCCATCACCACGGACTGGTGCATCCTAGGAATAATACACATGGACTGCTCCATCCCGCTGACTCAGGCTGGCCATGAGGGAGAGCTTGTTGCAGCCTGCCTCAGACCCTGGCCCCAATACCAGTGGTCTTCCTCGCCACCCTCAACTACTGCCCCCCCACCCCCCCATGCTGAGAAGAGCAGGACTTCTGTCTCTCATCCAGATGACAGGACACACGCCCTGAGCTCACCCACCAAGGAGCCACCCCCCAAAAAGCATCCGCAGCGAGATCGCTGGCTTCCACACCTTCTGCAGTGGGACCTGTCTCTTCTGACTGCCCAAGTACCTTGGTACCGGCGTGACTGACAGGCCTAGATCCAGGGGGCCAGAACCTTGGGGGGCGGGGAGGCCATGAGGTCCCACCCCCTCCATGGCTCTGCCCCTGCTCCTCTTCCACAGGGCTGGGCTGTGGCTAGCTGCCCCGGGAGCCCGAAGTGCAGTGGTGAGTCCCACGCGTGGCCCCTGGTTCGCGTGCCATGTCAGTAACACCTCGCTGGTCACTTCCTCGGCACCAGCCAGGATGTTACAGACCTCGGTCACCCCGCTTCGGCATCTCTTTTCCAAGCTGACCAGCCCCCGTCTTAACCCCGCCTCGTGCGGAAGCTGGTCCAGCTCCTTCGCCAGGTTTGGTGCCCGTCTCTGCCGCTGTTCCGATTCGAACGTGTCGCTTTGGAGCCGGGGTGCTCAGAGCTGCCCGCCGCGTCCACGGGGTGGGCGGCCCATGGGCAGCGGCCTTCGGAGCTCGTCTGTCTGACTAAGGCTCCCTCGCCTGCCCGCCCCCCGTTCCGTTCGCCGTTTGGGCAGCTGCTGCGGGCCAGCGAATGTTTTCAGAGAAATGTCCGTAGTACTGACTCACATACCGTGGCCGGGAGGGGGGCAGGCGGGGGAGGCACGAGCTGGGGCTGGCTGCTCTAAATCCCAAGAATGCGCCAGTCAGAGCAGCCGGAGCCTTGCCTGGCACAGGGCTGATTCCGGGAAACCTGGTGGTGGGGGAGAGTCTTTCCAAGCTGGTGACCCCGGCTGACCCTGCAGCTGCCCAGCGCGTAGGGATGATCCCACCGAGCGAGCAGGCCGGAGCCCTTGGGGTCTGTGCCTCCATCCTGGGGATACAGGGGGGGTGTTGAACCCAGGGTTTGATGTGCTGGGTTTCCAAGTGCAGAGGCAGTTGCTGGCAGTACAGGGGCCATGACACACAGCACAGCGGTCCCAAGTGCACCCAGGGGAAGGCCTCACTGCAAAGCCTCACCCCGCCTCCCTGCTTAGGCAGCAGAGATGAGCCCCAGAGTGCTAGGAGTTGGGGGACGTGTCCATGCTCAGATGCAGCTGCTGCCTTGGACCCCCTCCTTGCCTCAGTTTCCCTCTTCCCCCCTCCAAAGTGCAAATCTTCCCTCCTTGGGTAATGAAATTCCTGATGAAATGAACCCACCATCCTTGGCGGCCTGGAATCCCAGTGCTCCCCCCACCCACCACCCCTGCAGCTTGGTGCCCCCTGAAGCACAAGCATCCCCTCGCACCGCACTGGGCCAGCCCTGAGGGTTGGGGTGTGGGGGCTGAGACCCAGGGGGTTTCACCTTCTGCTGCACTGTGGGGCACCCGCAGGTTGAACTGGTGGATTTGCTGTCCCTGGAGTCTGTGACCGGTGCTGGGGGACCGTCAGGGACTCGGCCCGAGGTTGGGGCTGGTACTGGGGGGGCTGGGTGAGGGGCTGGGGCCTGAATCCCGGCGTCCCTGCGGGCGTGACCGTCCCTGAGTTTGAAGCAGTGAAACTGGCCCCAGCCCCTCCTGCTTTTTCGGTTTCCATCTGACTGGTCCCGTTTCCAAACCAGCTGTGGGGAAAGCCCAGCTCTGAGCCAGAGGGACAGACGGGCACGGGAGGAGACCGAGGGGACACCGAGCGCGGCTGGCCCCCCTCACCCCAGGCATGTGGGTCCCGGCTGCTCCCCAGCCCCCCTGGGCTCGGATCCACGGGGGTCAGGGCACGGGGCAGCTGTTCCTGGCCAGGTGCCAGCCATGGGCACAGGGCACCTGGGACTGTAACCCGGGCGTGCAGCTGAGAGCAAAGGGGGCTGCTAACGTGGGGCTGGGTTGATCCGGGCTGGGGGAGCAGCGGGGTCACCCCGGGTCGGCACTGGGGGAGGGGGTGGAGAGCAGGGTCGGACCCAGCTGCCCTAACACCCCCCACTCCTCGCACACTGGGGCTCATCTCATCTAAGCAGGGAGGCGGGGTGAGGCTTTGCAGTGAGGACCCTCGGGACCGCTGTGCCATGTGTCATGGCCCCTGTACTGCCAAGAGCTGCCTCCGCGCCTGGAAACCCGGCGTGGCAAACCCGGGGTTAAACACCCTCAGCATGGAGACGCAGCCCCCAAGGGCTCCGGCCCGCGCCCCCGGCGGGATCGTCCCCACCGGGGCCCCCAGCTGGGAGAGACTCGCCCCGCCCCGGGTTCCCGGAATCAGCCCCCTGCTCGGAAAGGCTCCGGCCGCTTTCGGTTTCCATCTGAGTCGGACACGTTCAGGGATCGCAGCCGCCAGACCCGGCTCGTCCCCGCCCCGGGATGTGGGTCGGCAGCTGCCAGGGCTGGGCCGGGCTCCCTGTGCTGCGGGGGGAGGGGGGACTGTCACTCACCGAGCACCCCCCAGCCAGAGAGAGAACCCAGGAGTCCGGTCCCCCAGCCCCGCCCCGCTGGAGGAGGAGCAGAGGTGTCACGAAGCGGCCGAGCTGGGCTCTGGGTGTCTTTGCCTCCCACTTTCCAGACTGGCTGGGGCTGGTGACCGAGCAGGACAGACGCTGCCCGCCCCCCCGCCGCTGAATTCACCCGGCTTCCTCGCTGAGCGACCAGCCCCCGGTAGGAGACCCCCGGCTCTCCCCCTGCGCGACATATCTGCCTTGCTGGCCCTGGGAAACGAACCCAGGAGCCCCGGCTCCCAGCCCCCCTGCTCTAACCACCAGAGCCCACTCCCCTCCCAGAGCCAGGAAAGAACCCAGGAGTCCCGGCCCCCAGCCCCCCAGCTGTAACCACCAGAGCCCACTCCCCTCCCAGAGCCAGGAAAGAACCCAGGAGTCCTGGCTCCCAGCCCCCAGTCCCCTCCCTGAGCCGTGCCTAGGGCCTGTCCCACCCGTTCCTTAGGGAGTTACCCAGGGAGGTCCCGGCAGTGCAAACGCCACAGGACAGTTTAAGCAGCGGGACTGGCTGGCCCACATGTGGGGCGGGGGGAGGTGTCAGGAACCCAGCCCCCTCCCCGGCTGTGTGAGACCCAAGCGGATCAGGGCCCTGCGGGGTGCTGTCATCTCCCTGGTGCTGGGGCCACGTGGTGTTTAGCGTGCTCCAGTCCAGTGCCCCGGGATCGCTCTGGCCTCGCCCCCAGGCTCTGGGATCCCCCAACCAGACGAAGAGGCACAAGGACTGTGAAGGGGGCTTTTTGCCCGTGAAAGCTTATGCCCGAATACATCTGTTAGTCTTGAGCTCCTCATTGCTTTTGTGGAAACAGAGTAAGACGGCCACGCCCGAGGCTTGAAGGACTGGGTGTTCCTGCTGAAATGATCAGCAGTGACAACGGGGCCCTAGCGCTAGTGAGAATCCAGCCCTGCCCTGGCAGCCTTTGTGGCTGCAAAGAAAACATTTCCAAATGTGATCTCGTCCAGACAGGGTTTTCTGCCTGAGTGTGCAGAGAGCCTGAGCCGAACGCCCTGTGAGTGGCACGAACTGCCTTGTTTCTAGTGCTGGCCTGTTAACTCTGAAACCTAACGATGACACAGTGACCTATTTCACTGCTCGTTCCAGCTATGGGTCGTCCCAGGCATAACACCTGAGGTTGGAGCCATTTGTTGCTGCGGGGGGAGGAGATGTGGGAGAAATGCTCCCTTTCTGCGTGCCTCTGGGGCAGAGCACCTTGGGCACCAGCTGTTGACACCCTCCTGTCCTTTGTGCAGGGCTCTCTGCTGCTCCCTCGCTTTAGCTGTGGCCATGGAGGAGCCCGTGTGCCTGGTGGGGAACGGGGCCGACGGGGAGCTGGAGGTGAACCCCGCGGCACTGGACATCCTGCGTGGCGTGGCCCAGCCCGTGGTGGTGGTGGCCATCGTGGGGCTGTACCGCACCGGCAAGTCTTATCTCATGAACTCCTTGGCCGGGAAGAAGAAAGGTGAGAGGTTTCCCAGCCCCCCTTCTCGTCGGCCCCAGGCTGGCGCCGGGAGCGAGGGGGCAGGTGCGCCCGGGCGCTGGGTCTCTACCCGTCTCCTCTCTCCCCAGGGTTCTCGCTGGGCTCCACGGTGCAGTCGCACACCAAGGGCATCTGGATGTGGTGCCTGCCCCACCCCCGCCGGGCCGGCCACACCCTGGTGCTGCTGGACACCGAGGGGCTGGGTGACGTGGAGAAGGTGAGTGGGGGGCAGCAGGAGGGGGCTGGAGGAAGGGGCCATGTGGCCCTTGCCTGGGGAGCAGATTCTGAGATCCCAAGTCCAGAGGGACCCTGGGACTGTCCAGCCTGGCCCCAGGGCCGGTCTAAGGGGTGGGTGGCTGGGCCCCGGCCGGGGGTGCTGTGCTCAAGGGGGCCCCGTGCCGGTACCTCCCTCCCACTGGCCTGCCGAGGCGTTTAGAGGCAGCCGGCAGGGGCGGCAGTGTCTAGAGGGGGTGGAGGGACCAAGCTGCGGGGGGTGGGGGGGCAGGGGAGCAGCTAGGTGACTCCTCCCAAGTGGGGGGTGCCCCTCCTCCCCCGCTGCCTTGCTCCACTGCCCCCCCACCCCGGGGGTGGAGCTACCTGCCCAAGCTCGGACCTGGAGGCTGGTGGTGGGGGGGAGGTGCTGATGTGGGGGTGTCCCCCCCCACCCCCCCACCCGTGTATCCAGTCTTGGCTGAGCTGGGGTGGGGGGCCCAGGGCGAGTCTGTCTGTCCTGCTGCCTCTGGCCAGGGTTGCCAACTGCTGAAAATTATATTTATGGACACTATAGAAAAAAATTACGGAGAACCCCATCTTTTTACGGAAACATGCTTACGTACTATAAAGAGCCGGTGACGGCCCCGCTGTGACTTACCGGCGGGGAGCCTGTGGGTGGCTGCTATGCCCGGCCCGCTGTACCCCGACCCCCAACGCCCCCCACTGCAGGGAGCCCGGCAGGGGTGTGTGCTGGACGCCCGCCTACCCGCCCCACCTTGCTGCTGAGCTGACCCTGGGGACGCCGCAGAAGAGTTCAAAGCCGGCAGCAGAGAAGAGCAGCCAGCAGCAGGTCGGAGGGACCCCCGCCAGGAGAATTCCCTTCCGCCCCCCCCAGCCCCGGGAACCGTGGACTCCCTGGGGCTGCCCCGGGGCCAAGGGGGAGGGACACCTCAGGTCCAGTGCAAAGCTCGTGGCTTTTTATTAATATCTAAATGGGTTTATGGAATTTATGGGCAGGTCCAAGTTTAGCGCTTTTTCACGGACTGTCCCTGAATTTACTGATGGTTGGCAACCCTGAGATTCAAACGCTGCCAGGGACAGAGAATCCCCCACGCCCCTGGGCCAGCTATTCCCAGGGTTCATTCCCCTCCCTGGTCAAAACGGGCACCTCATTTCCAGGCTGAATTTGCCTGGCTTCACCTTCCAGATGCTGGCTTGCACCCCCCACCCCTTATTCTGCTCATTGCCCCGAGCAAATCTCTGCTGCCCGCGTCCGGACGGACAGACGGGGATTGCGGTGCCCCGAAGCCTGCCCTGGGCCCAGCTCAACAGTGGGAGCCCTGGCCTCGCTCATTCTGGGGCAGGACTTCGAACCCTCAAATTGTCCTCGAGGCTCTGCTCCGGCCTCTCCCCAATGTATCACCAGCCAGCAGGGATGGCCGGCCCCAGAACTGGGCGCGGGAATCGCCAGGCCCAGAATCGGGCACAGGGATGGCCGGCCCCAGGACTGGGCGCGGGAATCGCCAGGCCCAGAATCGGGCACAGGGATGGCCGGCCCCAGAACTGGGCGCGGGAATCGCCAGGCCCAGAATCGGGCACAGGGATGGCCGGCCCCAGGACTGGGCGCGGGAATCGCCAGGCCCAGAATCGGGCACAGGGATGGCCGGCCCCAGGACTGGGCGTGGGAATCGCCAGGCCCAGAATCGGGCACAGGGATGGCCAGCCCCAGAACCGGGCGCGGGAATCGCCAGGCCCAGAATCGGGCACAGGGATGGCCAGCCCCAGAACTGGGCGCGGGAATCGCCAGGCCCAGAATCGGGCACAGGGATGGCTGGGCCCAGCACCGGGCAGACATCCAGCGTGTTGCCTCCAGGCCAACCCCAAAAGGGAGATCCCCTCCCTGCTCCCGCTGGAGAGCCCCCGTTTGGGATCCCAGGCTGGCGCTAGCATGGGCGGCTCGTGTTTCAGATCCAACCCCCGCTTCCCTGCCCAGGGCGACACGAAGAACGACGTGTGGATCTTCGCGCTGGCCGTGCTGCTGAGCAGCACCCTGGCCTACAACAGCAAAGGGACCATCGACCAGTACGCCATGGAGCAGCTGCAGTATCCTTGCCAGGGGGGTGGCCCCTGGGGGCATGGGGCTGGGGGCTCTGGGGGATGGTGTCACGGAGTCCCCGGGCGACGCTCTGGAACTGCTCCCCATGAAGCCAGGCAGGACTCTGGGGAAGTCTCCTCTCGGGGAGCAGCCTGTCTGCAGGACACACAGCTCACCGGGCTCCACCTTCCTGGGTCTGACCCCGGAGCATTCAGCCTCCCCTGCCCCTCCGTGCGCTTCCCACAGCGAGTCCGCCCAGGTGGGGTCCTGGGGAAGCCAGAGGGTCCTGCCCCCCAACTCCGCAATCAGATGTGACTCTCAGCCAGTCAGTAACACAGAAGGTTTATTAGACGACAGGGACATGGTCTAACACAGAGCTTGCAGGTGCAGAGAACAGGACCCCTCAGCTGGGTCCATTTTGGGGGGCAGTGAGCCAGACAACTACGTCTGCCCTTCACTCCATGTCCCAGCCAGCCTCAAACTGAAACTCCCTCCAGCCCCCCCTCCTCTGGGCTTTGTCCGTTTCCCGGGCCAAGAGGTCACCAGATTCCTTTGTTCTCCAACCCTTTAGCTCTCACCTTGCAGGGGGGAAGGGCCCAGGCCATCAGTGGCCAGGAAACAGGGTGTCGGCCATTCTCTGTGTCCAGACCCCTGCACACACCTGCCCTCTAGGGCTCTGTAATGATCATACACCCTTATCCCCACCCCCTAGGTACTTAAGAACTGCCTTGGGGAAACTGAGGCACCCCCACAATATTCAGAGGAAACATTAAGAACAGTCCCGCTTCATCACAGATGGGCCCTGAGGGGGTGCTGTGCTGTGCTCAAGGGGGCCCCGTGCCGGTACCTCCCTCCCACTGGCCTGCCGAGGCGTTTAGAGGCAGCCGGCAGGGGCGGCAGTGTCTAGAGGGGGTGGAGGGACCAAGCTGTGGGGGGTGGGGGGGCAGGGGAGCAGCTAGGTGACTCCTCCCAAGTGGGGGGTGCCCCTCCTCCCCCGCTGCCTTGCTCCACTGCCCCCCCACCCCGGGGGTGGAGCTACCTGCCCAAGCTCGGACCTGGAGGCTGGTGGGGGGGGGAGGTGCTGATGTGGGGGTTCACATCAGGTGGGGATGTGGGGCTGGAGCTCCTGCGGGGTGGTCCCTGGCGGGTACGGCTCTGGGAGTCCTGGGGGGTGGCCCCTGGGGGATGTTGGTCAGGGGCTCTTGGGGGGTGATCACTGGGGGAAGTGGGGCTGGGATTCCCCGCTTTTAGTCCAAAGCTAGGCAGTACCATCCAGGTCTGGCCCCAGTTTGAGTCCTCAGCCCCCGGCCCAGCTTTGTGTCAGAGCTGACGGAGCACATCAAGGTGAAGGCGCAGGGAGGGGACGACCTGGAGGAGGACACGGAGTTCGTCCGCTTCTTCCCCAGCTTCATCTGGGCCGTGCGGGATTTCACACTGGAGCTGAGGATCGAGGGGCAGCTGGTGACGGAGGATGAGTACTTGGAGCATGCGCTGGCCCTGAAGAAAGGTGAGCTGGGGTCAGCTGTGTGCAGGAGGGGCCCATCACACCTGGTGACCTGCTTCCTCCCTGCCCCCGAGATCAGACCCATGGGCCCATCTACCCCGGCATCCCAGCTCCTGCCACTGAGGATCATGGCCCAGGAGCCCAGTACGCTGCACAAACACAGAACAAAGATACAGGCCCTGCCCCAATGAGCCGACGGTGTAAGAGACACGTGGTGGAGATAGACGGGTGGGGGTGCGCCTGGGGACAATATAGGGCCCTTTTTGGCCCTCGCGTCTGTGAACGTTCCTTGGCCAGGTCCAACCGAAACCCTAACCTAAGAGTGAGGAGTGCTATTCCTAGGAACCCTAGCCCTATGTGACAGGTTCGGTCACAGAGACCCCTTGGGACTGTCACCTGACGTGCTGAATTTACCTCTGAGCCTGTTTTCCATGCCAGCTTGGGACTCCAGAACCTGCCTTGTTGAGCCAGACACACCAGCCTGCTGCAACACAGAGCCAGGGTCTGAACCATGTCCCCCAAAGCTGCAGACTTTAACCAACAACTGCTCAGTAGGTCACCTCTCTCCAGCACCCAGACACCCAGTTCCCAATGGCATCCAAACCCCAAATAAATCTGTTTTACTCTGTATAAAGCTTATATAGGGTAAACTCATAGATTGTCTGCCCTCTGTACACTGATAGAGAGATATGCACAGCTGTTTGCTCCCCCAGGTATTAATCACTTACGCTGGGTTAATTAATAAGCAAAAGTGATTTTATTAAGTATAAGAAGTAGGATTTAAGTGGTTCCAAGTAACAACAGACAGAACAAAGTAAGTTACCAAGCAAACTAAAACAAAACATTCAAGTCTAACCCTAATATATTAAGAAACTGATCACAGATAAAATCTCACCCTCAGAGATGTTTCAGTAAGCTTCTTTCACAGACTAAAAGAACAGGAGGACGTGTGGCACCTTAGAGACTAACAAATTTATTTGAGCATAAGCTTTCATGAGCATGCATCTGATGAAGTGGGCTGTAGCCCACGAAAGCTTATGCTCAAATAAATTTGTTAGTCTCTAAGGTGCCACAAGTCCTCCTGTTCTTTTTGCGGATACAGACTAACACGGCTGCTACTCTGAAACCTTTCACAGACTAGACTCCTTCCTAGTCTGGACCCAATCCTTTCCCCTGGTACAGTCCTTGTTAGTTCCAGCAGACATCTTAGGTGGGAAGCTGGGGTGTTCTCATGACTCCAGCCCCCTTTGTTCTGTTCCACCCCCTTTTATAGCTTTGGCACCAGGTGGGAATCTTTTGTCTCTCTGGGTCCCCACCCCTCCTTCTAAATGAAAAAGCACCAGGTTTAAGATGGATTCCAGTGTCATGTGACATGGTCACATGTCCTGTGAGACCCCCCCCCAGCCTCCATTCTTCCGTGGCTGGCCTACACATACCCAGGAAGGTTTGCAAGTAAACAGAGCTATTTACAACCAATTGCCCTAGTCGATGGGAACCATCAAGATTCTAAACCACCATCAATGGCCCACACTTCGCATAATTATAAGAGGACCTCAGAGTTATACTTCATATTTCTAGTTTTAGATACAAGAATGATACACTCATACCGATAGGATGACCACACTCAGTAGATGATAAGCTTTGTAATGATCGTTACTGGAGACCTGTTGCATAAAGCGTATGCTAGTTACATTATGTTTACACTCATAAGCATATTTCCATAAAATATTATGGAGTGCAATATCACACCCGAATTCTAAGTGGCCTACCCACAGGAAACTTAATCCCAACTTGATCTCTCCTATCCATGTGAACCAAAACACTAACTCTATGTGCCTACCCATAAGAATCCTAATCCTGACTCCAAGTGGCCTAACCATAGGAACCCTAATGTAAGGGCGGGGAGCCCTCTTCATAGGAACTGTAATTCTACCTACCAGTGGTCTCCCTTTAGAAGCTCTAAACCTAGGGCAGGGATCCCTACCAATAGGAGCCCTAAACCCTAACCCCAAGTAGCCTCCCCACAGGAACCCTCACCCTACGGCATAGAGCCGTAGCCCTTACTCTAACTCTTACCCACGGGAACCCTCACCCTAGGGCTGGGAGCCCTCCTCATAGGTTCTCTAACCCAAGGCACCTATGCATAGGAACCGTAATATAAGGGCAGGGAGCCCTATTCTAGCAACCTTAACCCTACCTGCAAGTGGCCAACCTATAGGAACCGTCACCCTACTCCAAGTGGCCTAACCATGGAAACCCTAAACCTATCTCCAAGTGCCCTACCCATATGAACAAGAACCCAAAGTCAGGAAATCCTATTCATAGGAACCTTAATTCTAACTCTCAGTGGCCTACCCACAGGAAGCCTAATCCCAGCTCGACATATCCTACCCATGTAAACCCAAACCCTAACTCTATGTTGCCTCCCTCCGAGCTCTGCAACTCCGATCCCCGGAGCTCCTGAGCGGCGGTTGGGAGAGGTGTGTAGCTACGGCTGACCGTTTGGGTCTGGTGAAACCTGCAGATTAAGGTGCCATTTCACAGGTTCTGGTTGGGTTTGTTGACTTGTTCCTTTGGGAGGAATATAAATAATAAAAAAACCCCAAAAAACTGGATTTTTTTCTATTGGTTTTAAATAACGTTTGGTTCCAAAATCTCCATTTGATTCTATTCCATGTCCCAACTCCAAACGTGTTTAAAAACGGCCGTGATGAAAACACCAGGTTTCCTTTGGCCCCAAAGTAGATTTTTTTCAGCTTTTCAATTTGCCAAAACTTCTCATTTTCCACCTGACCTAAGCCAAATTTTTCCATGATGTTTGGAAGCTTCCAATGACTCAAAACTCCTTTATTAGCCCAGTGCTGGGTGTAGCCTTCTGCTTCTCCTTGGCTCTCCAGGCAACAACAAGAAGGTGATGGACTACAACCTGCCGCGACAGTGCATCCGCAATTTCTTCCCCACCCGCAAGTGCTTCGTGTTTGTCCAGCCGGCGTCGCGGCAGGAGATGGGCCAGCTGGATTCGCTGCCCACCAGTGCCCTGGACCCGCAGTTCCTGGACCAGACCCGCCGGTTCTGTGACTACGTCTTCCAGTGCTCCCACGTCAAGACAGTTAAAGGAGGGATTCTGGTCAATGGGCAAAGTACGTTCGCCCCGCGGCTGCTCTGTGGAGACACAGACTGATGGCTTTGCCGGCCAATCTACCCTCTTTGGCTGAGAGAAACCCAGCCCCGAGGAGGGAGGGAATTTCCCCTGCATGCGGGGGGGGGGGGGGCGCTATTTTCAGAGAACATTTAGCAGGTGTTGGAGAATCGAACTCTCTGTGACTCCGGGAGATCCCCTGGTGCCCTGGGTCCTTGGTCTCTCTCCCTTTGTCCCTGTCTGGCAGCCGCCTTCTTGCCCAACACCCCAGGGGTGAAAGCAGAACCCTCACAAGCAGGAGCGGTTACCCCTGCAGCTGGAGAGACGAGGGTCCCCTAGCGGGGCTGTGACCACTCGGATCCCCTGTTGATGGTCGTGGGGGGGCACCTGTAACACACTCTGCCGTGGGTTGCACCGGGTCTTGTAGCAGAGATGGAAACTGGGGGTTCTCCTGCATTCAGGGATCCTTGAGCCACTTGGCTTCAGATTCGGACAGGTGACGACACTCACCTGCCTTGGCAATCTGCAGGTTAAACGGCCCCAGCCTGGTCCCAGCTCTGCAGAGAGGCCAGGCAGAGCCCTGCTGACATGCTGCTGGGTGTGACGGGTGCCTCTGCCCCCGGGCTGACCTTGTTCTGGGCCCGGTGATGGAGCCCTGGCTCTGCTCAGAGGATGCTCGTTTCGAGCCTCTTGCGCTTCGAATCCCAGATGAGCCCCGTTGGACCGGGGTCTCCAGAGCTAAAAGCAGGAGCTCTGTGTCTGCGACTGGAATAACCCCTACCCCCTGCGGGTCGGCGCGGAGGAGAATAGGGACAAACTCCCCAGCAGAGTCCTTGGGGGGCCAGGTGCTGTACAAATGTACAGTCCCCTCCCCCCAGCTCTTACTCCTCCCCCTTCCCTCCCCCAGGGTTCAGCTCCTTAGTGCAGAGCTACGTGGGCACCATCCGCAGCGGGCAGGTGCCCTGCCTGGACAACGCGGTGACCGCCATGGCCGCCATCGAGAACGAGGCGGCCCTCAGGGAGGCGCTGGCTCACTACGCGGCCGGGATGGGGGGGCTGCGGCTGCCGGCGGAGCTGGGCGAGCTCTCGGCGGCGCACGGGAGGTGCGAGGCGGACGCCCTGCAGCTCTTCATGCAGCGCTCCTTCAAGGACGAGGAGCAGGGGTTCCAGAAGCAACTGGTGGTAGGTGGGGGGGGTCCCGGGCCGGGCAGCAAGGAGAGCGTTGCTGGGGTGGATTTGCAGGGCAGGGGGGCCCGCTGGGCAGCAGTGGTGGGTCAGGGCCCCGTAGTGCCACGTGTCGTACGGATACCCGACCGAAACCTGGTGCGTGCTCCAGGGACCGTCCAATCCCCAGGTGACCCAACTGGCTAGTGGACCATTGGCCCTCCCAATCCCCCAACTGGCCAATGAATCTGTGACCCTCTGATCCCCCGAGTGGCCAGTGAGCCTTCGTCTCCCCCAATCCCCTGACTGGCCAGTGACCCGCTGTCAGGCGCAGGTCTCAGCCAGAGGAGGCGGGAGGGCACCGGAATCCAGCCCCAGCCGTGGCTCTGCGATGGGGTTTCTCCCTTTCCTTGCCCAGGCCGGGATCATGGAGCGATACGCAGACCTCCTCGCAGAAAACGAGGCCGTTTCAGAGCAGACCTGCCGCGCCCTGCTGGAGGAGCTCTCGGCCGCCATGCAGCAGAAACTCAGAGCCGGGCTTTACTCCCAGCCCGGCGGGTACCAGGCCTACGACAGGGACCAGAACCGGGTGGTGGAGGATTACCGGGCGAAGGCCAACAAAGGGGTCAAGGTGAGTGTCTGAAATTAGCCCCCCATCCCCGCTCCAGCCTGGCAGTCACAACAGCGAGCTCAGCTCCGAGAGAAGGAGCCGGATTCTGCTCCGGTTCAGGCCTCGTCAGCAGAGCTGGTGCCTAAACCCCAGCGTCTGAGTCAGGCTTCCCCGTTTCGCTGAGGACAAAGTAGAGGGGCAACGGCAGGGAAAGGCCGTGGGGTAACCGGGTTCTGATCAGTGACAGATTTAGAGTTATTGGGGCCCTGTGCTCAGCTTCATTTCTTCCCCCCTCCCCCCCGTGGGGGGGAACATTCTCTCTTATCTCCCCCATGGGAGCTAAGTCGCAGCCGGAGGACTCAGGAGGAGCAGGGGCTGCCATGCAGCCGGTGGCTGGAGAGACGCATCGGTTTCTGCTTGAAAGCGTCGCTTCTCTTTGGTCAGCGCTGTGGCTGCCCTGCTCCTCCTGACTCTCCAGCCGCGTTCGCAGCGCTCCCACCCCCTGCACCACCCGCCTGCTCCCCTGAGCCTCCCTCCCTGCTCCCCTGCCCCCCACAGCTTCTGTCCCCTCAGCCCCCCTCCTGCCAGTGCTAAGCTGCCCAAGTGCCCGGCCCTGGGGCCCCCTGTTGTTGGGGGGCCCCGTGCCGGGGCACTGTGTGTTTCATGGTATATCCGCCCCTGGATCTGATTGTGACCTGCAGTCACTGTGGCCCATGGTGATCCCACACGGGGAATCCGTGGTCCCACAAAGCCCCTTGGTCATGGAGCTGCTTTTCTGAGCAGAAAGGCGCTGGGGGGCAAATTCCCCCCAGGATCCTGCCCCGCTCTGAATGGGTCCAATCCAAATCTTTCCATTGACTGCGATGGGCTTTGGATTGGGCTCTGTATGAACAGTGACTGGGCCCTGGGTGAAATGACACCACATGTGTCATAGGTTCATTGATTCTCAGCCCACGAGGGACCCCTGTGGTCACTGGGTCTGACCTCCTGCATAGCACAGGGCGTAGGACATCCCCGAAGTGCTTCCTGTTTGAATGAGAGCAGACCTCATAGAGAAACACCCCAAATTCCCCAGCAGGCACGAGCATTTTCCTTGCCGGCAGGCAGCTCCTCTCGACCCGGTCGCTTGCTTTCTAACCCATTGGGAAGCCCCCACCAAAGCGTCGACTTTCCTCCTCCGAGGGGATGAGGCCGCAGAGAGGTGGGATCAGCTCCTGTGCTGCAGCTCAGCTCCCATCTCCCCACCCCTGACTCCGGCCTCTGTGATCCCGCCGGCTTCGTGGGGAGAACATTTTGCCCCGAGGCGGAATAGAGTCCCCCTGAGAGGCCTGCTCCCCTGAGGAAGGAGGGAGCTCATTAGCATATCGATTGGATGAATAATCCAGCACTTGGCCACCTCTGGTCCAGGCGGAGGAGACTCTGGAGCAGTTTCTGGCCAGTAAGAAGGCGGAGGCGGAGGCCGTGCTGAAGGCCGACAACCTGCTGACTGAGGCAGAGAAGCACGTGGCCGGTGAGCTCCTGCGAACGAGCTGCTGCCCCCGGTTTCTGTCGCTGCAGCATGTCCGTGCAGCGCCTGGTGCCGCGGGGCCCTGGGCCAGGACTGGGGCTCGTGGGTGCTACGGCCAGGCAGACTGCAAAGAATACCGGGGTCACACGCTGCAGAGCGTCTGTCGGCCAAACTCATTGCACCCAACAGGAGCTCCCTGCATCCCCCCCGCCCCAGCAAACTCCCCAGGTGCCCCCTCCCAGCCCCCTTTATTTTAGAGACTCCCTGCAACCCCCTGCCCCTCCTCCCATGCCAGGTGATCTGAATGCCCCTCATTTCTTCCCACACCCAGAGCTCTGTATGCCCCCCACTCCTCCAATGCCCAGGGCTCTGCATGCCCCCTACTCCTCCAATGCCCAGGGCTCTGCATGCCCCCTACTCCTCCATGCCCAGGGCTCTGTGGGTCCCCATCCAAACTGTCTTTCAAGCTGTGGTTAGGCAGGTCCCATGCTGAGACACTGGTGGCTTGGGAATGGCTCCCTCGTTACCCCTCCCTGTCTCATGCCAACCGAGTCGGGGGCACGGGTTTGCATGGTGCCCGGGGGCTGCTCTGGGCGGTTGGGGGAGGGGTTGTGCCTCTATTACCCCCTTTCTTTTCCCCCCAAAGAGGAGAAGCAGAAGGCTGAGAGGCTGGAGCAGCAGCGGAAGGCGGCGGAGGAGAAGCGGCTGCAGACGGAGCAGCTGATGAAGGACCAGGAGCGCAGCCACCAGGAGAACATGAAGCAGCTGGAGGCCAAGGTGGCGGAGGAGCTGGCCGGTGCCCGGCAGGAGGCGGAGCGGGCGCTGGAGAGCAAGCTGAAGGAGCAGGAGGCCATGCTGCAGAAGGGCTTCGCGGAGAAAGCCAGGCTGATGGAGGACGAGATCTCGGGCCTCAAGCGGGAGATCAGCTCTGCCAGCAAAACTGACTTTCTGTCAGGCCTTTTCAGCACCATCAAGGAGGGGCTCAGAACCGTCGCCAGCGTGTCCGATTTTCTGACATCCAGGCGCCAGCAGGGGAAGGGGACGAGTAACCCGAGTAAAACCCAGAGACGAAAGTAGCCGGGCCCCTGTGGGATCCTCCCTGGCGGCAAGTCCCACAAACGCTGCTTCCCTTTAGAATCAAAAGCTTCTGCTGACTAATTCCTGTGATCTGCCAGCCCCCACAGCTACTAACACAGGGCCTGGAGCTGTCTGCAAAAGGAAATCACAGGATTCCTGGGTTCAGTCCCCAGCTCTGGGAGGGGAGCAGGGTCTAGTGGTCAGAGTAGGTGGGCTGGGAGCCAGGATGTCTGGGTTCTCTCCCCATCTCCTACACTGTAATTCTGTGTAACTTTGTGCTGATCACATCACTGTTCCATGCCTCAGTTTCCCCCCTGTGAAATGGGGACCTTCCCTCTGGGTGGGGAGGACAAAGCGTTGTTTGTCTGTTAGGTGCTGAGCGGATGGTGCTATCCACGTGCACAGTGGTAACACGGGGATCTCCAGCAAATGGCTCCGATTTCCCTCTCTGCCCCTATAAATGTGTAAATGCAACCCCACTCCCAGGGCTCTCCCCGCTGCCCGCTGGAACGGGGCTGCCGGATGTCTAGGGAGAGGCAGCTGTGGGGATGTCTCCTTTCCCCAGCTCAGCATGCTGAAAGCTAGGTCATTATCTCCCCGGCTGTAATGGGAGCTGCTGACACGTGGCTACAAGCTCTCCAACGCCTGTATCTCCCTGCGCCGGGAGACTCTGCACCCTGCAGCCTGGGTATGAATTAAACAGGTTTGCATCAGCTGGAGCAGCCCTGTCCCAGTGTCTGTATTAACGACACTCCTGAGTCAATTGCAGTCGCTCTCCCTCCACTCTGAGAAAACACAGAAGTGGAGGGGCTATTTCTCTCCTCTGCGGAAGCACGCAGCTGTCCCATGAGGCTCTGCAGCATTAGATTCCCCCTTCCACACTGACAGATATTGATATGGAGAAGATCCTACAATCGGAGCTAAATGGAAGGAGCAATTAAGCCCCTTCATGGAGTGAGATGGCCGGAAATTACAGAAGCCACTGTCCAAGGCACTGGGCCACAGGCCGAGGCTAGAGCAAAAATTAAAGGCAGGTAGTTTCCCTGGTTGCAAAGGCAGGGGCTGAGGTTTCGGGCAGATGTGTCTGTGGGTTTTTAGAGCAGAAAATCCAGGAGAAAGGGAGAGAAGCAATGGCGAGCGAGCGTGAGCCCGAGCAGGAAGCAAAGGGACAGCTTCTTAGGCACAGATCCGGCTGGAGAGGCACACTGGGGATGTCTGAGCAAGGAAACTTCCCACTATTGTATGTCTCCACTGCAGTCCAGGAGGCAGGCGTGGGTGGGCATTTGTTGTAAAGACACAGGATCGCACCCAAGAACAGACCTGACTCGTAGCTTCGATTTCTCCTCTTAATAGAAACAACCCTGTGATGCCCCAGTAATCAGCCAACCCCACGGGCCAGAAGGGCAGCAGCAGGTTTCTGAATGGCAGCCGGTCTGGCTCTGGGGCCCTGCAAAGATCCAGCGCTTCCCCTGGGAGCGTGTTCCCGTGGCTAATCACCCGCCTGGTTAAATTGTCTTATTTCCAGCTGCATCGTGTCTGGCTTTAGCTCCCAGCCGGCAGTTCTTGTTCTGCCTTTCTCCACCGGCTCACAGGCAGGGACTCCACGGGGGCGTCAGACGGCAGGACTCCCACTCCTGAGCAGGGGCGGGGCATAGTCTGGGCATTTAACTCGAACCGCTTCGACCAGAACACCCCGAATGTTCACCAGGGACTCTGTGCTGCAGAGCCGGGCGCGAGGCAACCTGCCGGGGCGCGAGCACGGCCGAGCGTGCCGAACAATCGGCTTTTAACTGAAAGCTCTGCACGGTTCATACTCTGGGCATTGCTTGTGTGTGTGTGTGTGTGTGTGTGTGTGTGTGTGTCCCTGCCGCCCCCTGCTGGAGGGGACGAGCCCTGCAGGGTGTGTGTGTGTGTGTGTGTCCCTGCCGCCCCCTGCTGGAGGGGACGAGCCCTGCAGGGTGTGTGTGTGTGTGTGTGTCCTTGCCGCCCCCTGCTGGAGGGGACGAGCCCTGCGGGGTGTGTGTGTGTGTTTGTGTCCCTGCCGCCCCCTGCTGGAGGGGACGAGCCCTGCGGTGTGTGTGTGTGTTTGTGTCCTTGCCGCCCCCTGCTGGAGGGGACGAGCCCTGCAGGGTGTGTGTGTGTGTGTGTGTGTCCCTGCCGCCCCCTGCTGGAGGGGACGAGCCCTGCGGGGTGTGTGTGTGTGTGTGTGTGTCCCTGCCGCCCCCTGCTGGAGGGGACGAGCCCTGCGGTGTGTGTGTGTTTGTGTCCTTGCCGCCCCCTGCTGGAGGGGACGAGCCCTGCGGGGTGTGTGTGTGGGTGTCCCTGCCGCCCCCTGCTGGAGGGGACAAGCCCTGCGGGGTGTGTGTGTGTGTGTTTGTGTCCTTGCCGCCCCCTGCTGGAGGGGACGAGCCCTGCAGGGTGTGTGTGTGTGTGTGTGTCCCTGCCGCCCCCTGCTGGAGGGGACGAGCCCTGCAGGGTGTGTGTGTGTGTGTGTGTCCCTGCCGCCCCCTGCTGGAGGGGACGAGCCCTGCAGGGTGTGTGTGTGTGTGTGTGTCCCTGCCGCCCCCTGCTGGAGGGGACGAGCCCTGCGGGATGTGTGTGTGTGTGTTTGTGTCCCTGCCGCCCCCTGCTGGAGGGGACGAGCCCTGCGGTGTGTGTGTGTTTGTGTCCTTGCCGCCCCCTGCTGGAGGGGACGAGCCCTGCGGGGTGTGTGTGTGTGTGTCCCTGCCGCCCCCTGCTGGAGGGGACAAGCCCTGCGGGGTGTGTGTGTGTGTGTTTGTGTCCTTGCCGCCCCCTGCTGGAGGGGACGAGCCCTGCGGGGTGTGTGTGTGTGTCCCTGCCGCCCCCTGCTGGAGGGGACGAGCCCTGCGGGGTGTGTGTGTGGGTGGACACTTGTGCAAGACTGCTATCTACCTGCCCATTGAAATAACAGCATCTGTTGTGGTTGCAAGTTGTAGGTTCACTCCAGCTGCTGGCTTGTGGGCTGGCCGGGGTCTTCTCTGACCCCTCTCCCCTTGAGACGCTTTGGGGCTGATTTTCAGACTTGTCAGGCGCTGTGAGGGCTCGTCCCCCCCCCCCCCGAAACCAGGCTGAGGGGGCAGATTGCCGAAGGGCTTTAGGCACTTAGTGGGATGCTCAGCCCTGCCTGAGCCCGTTGGGGCCAAACGCCCATTGATCTTGCTGGCCGTGCTGGGGAAGACCCAGCCCAGATAGTTCGTAGTGCTCTGTGTTAGCTCCCTGGACAGCATATGCCATTCGCACTCACGGTACGTCTACACTGGGATGGCAGCTCGGGGGGCAGACCCACCCCGGCTCTGCGCTAGCTGCACCAGCCTGGAGACGTACAGCGGGAAGAACACAGAGGCGAGGGCTCTGCCCTGAACAGCTAGACTGGTGGTGAATCACAGGCTGTGTGAAAATGCCACCCTGTTGCTTTAAATCTTTGGGGGGTTTCCTGGGCCTGCTGGCAGGTCGGGGGCTCTGTAAGGAAGCGTGCAACCTGAGCCAGTCTGCGGAGAGCGAGCCCGGAGCAAGGTGCGGGGGAGCTGGGCTTCTCAGCCTTTGGGAGCAGCCTGCTTTGTCTCTCTCCGGTTTTGGTTCTTGTGTGTGATCGTCCTGGATTCTGCGCAGTGAAGTCATGTTACTCTGCAGCCTTCCTGCAAGAGGATGTGATGGTTTTATCTCCCATCTCTGCCTGCGTGGCATGAAGCATAACCGTGACAGAGTTCATTTCTGATGGACTGGCCCGTCCTATTGATAGACAATTATTACAATTCCCAGAGAAGTGGGCATGGGAGGCTTGGAATTTGCTCTGTGTGTTGTTCCCAGGCCCCAGTAAAATTCAATCTTTCATATCCTGCTTTCACTTTCCGTAAGAAAACTCTGCAGTGCAGCAGTAGCCGTGTCAGTCCCAGGACGCTAGAGAGACAAGGTCGGGGGTGGGGGGGAATCGCTTTTATTGGCCCAGCTTCCGTTGGGGCGAGAGACGAGCTTTCGAGCCACACCGAGCTCCTCTGGAGGTCTGGGAAATGTACGAAGGGATTCTCTGACCTACAAACTAAAAAGAACAGGAGGACTTGTGGCCCCTTAGAGACTAACCAATTCATTTGAGCATGAGCTTTCGTGAGCTACAGCTCACTTCATCGGATGCTGTAGCTCACGAAAGCTCATGCTCAAATAAATTGGTTAGTCTCTGAGGTGCCACGAGTCCTCCTGTTCTTTTTGTGAATACAGACTAACACGGCTGCTCCTCTGAAACCTACAAACTAAGTTGATCTATGTTAGGTCGACTTACAGCAACTGCCGGATTTATGGTTGTGACGAAGTGGGACTGTTCTTAATGGTTCCTCTGAATAGTGTGGGGGGCCTCAGTTTCCCCTATGCAGTTCTTAAGTATCTAGGTGGTGGGATAAGGGTGTATGATCCTTGCAGAGCCCGAGAGGGCAGGTGTGTGCAGGGGTCTGGACACAGAAAATGGCTGACACCCTGTTTCCTGGCCACTGATGGCCTGGGCCCTTCCCCCCTGCAAGTGAGAGCTAAAGGGCTGGAGAACAAAGGAATCAGGTGCCCTCCTGGCCGGGGAAAGGGACAAAGCCCAGAGGAGGAAGGACTGGAGGGAGTTTCAGTTTGAGGCTGGCTGGGACATGGAGTGAAGGGCAGACGTGGTTGTCTGGCTCACTGCCCCCCAAAATGGACCCAGCTGAGGGGTCCTGTTCTCTGCACCTACAAGCTCTGTGTTAGACCATGTTCCTGTCGTCTCCTAAACCTTCTGTTTTACTGGCTGGCTGAGAGTCCCGTCTGACTGCGGAGTTGGGGGGCAGGACCCTCTGGCCCCCTCAGGACCCCGCCTGGGCGGACTGGCTGTGGGAAGCGCAGGGAGGGGCAGAGGAGGCTGAATGCTCCGAGGTCAGACCCAGGAAGGTGGAAGCCGGGGGAGCTGTGTGTCCTGCAGACAGGCTGCTCCCCGAGAGGAGACTCCCCCAGAGTCCTGCCTGGCTTCGTGGGTCCAGGTCCAGAGCATCGCCCGGGGGACTCCGTGACAACGGCGGTGGTTCATGTCCACACCAGGAGCATTTCCACCACCCTACAGGGGCAGCGTGGGGGGCTGAGAGCCTGGGCTGCCCCCCCGGGCTTTCAGCTCCCCACTGGGGAACAGAGATCCCAAAGCGCAGGTGGCTCCCAGGCTCTCTGTGGGGAGTGGGGAGCCCAGGCATCAGCCTAGCGGGGAGCCAGGACCCTGGGGAGGGGGCAGCCAGGCTTTAGCTGCAGCCCCCCACTCGCTCTGGGGCAATAGCCTGAGCTGTGAGTGGTTTCTGTCCATGTCACGGCTCTGAGCAGGGAAGCAGGGAGCCATGAAACGGGCAGGTGTGAGCAGGGGACAGCCCAGGTGAGTAACCCGCCGTGTCCACACCGGGTTCACCCCACCGACGTAAGCCCTGCGCTGCTGACGGAGGCGGTGTTATTCGGTGGGGGGAGCAGGGTGTGTACGTCGGCGGGCGCCAGGCGGGCGTGTGGACACAGACCCACCTGGGCTGACTAAGCTGCCTGACCCCGAACTCTTGGCCAGCCCAGGCCTCAGGTTCCCGCCCGGAAGAGGAGCGCTGGGTGAGCGCCAAAGCGTCCCTCCCCCACAGAAGTGGGTCCCCCACAAGCTATGCCCCCCCACGTCTCGCTCAGAAGCCACCCTCCGAGGCGTGAGAGGGGAGGGCGGCAGAGACCAAGCCAGGGGCTAGGACGTTCCCTCCACGAGCGGGTGAATTGCGGCTCTTCGGGCGAGCCGGGCAGCGACTCTCTTGCTCTGTGGCCGGTCCGGTCGCCCTCCAGGTCTGACCAGCCTGAAGGCCGAAGGTTGGTCTGGCCGAGCTGCGGGATCCCAGCCGGGCCGGTCGGTAGCTCACGGAGCTGGTGGGGTGGAAAGGGAAGGAAGCGGGAAGTGCAGAGAAGTGTCTGGAATAAAGATCTCGGGGGGGTCGGATGGAATAAAGAACAAGGGGGAGGGAAAGTTTTATCTCTTGCCACCTACGTTTCCTAAGGTAGGATGTGGTTAAAGCAGAAGTGTGGACGCCAGGAGTCCTGGGTTCTTCTCTCCCCTGCTCCGGGAGGGGCGTGGGGTCTACTGGTTGCGGGGGGGGGAGGGGCTGGGAGCCAGGACTCCTGGGTTCTCTCCCTGCTGTGCCACTGACTTCATACGCAACCTTGAGCGAGTCGCGTTTCCTCGCAGGGCCTGGGCAGGGCCATCCTTAGGCATATGTAGGCACCCAAAAATTTGGGGCCCCACCCTGATTCCCTGGCTGCGGCACGGACTCCTCTCCGTTTGCTCTCCCTGCCCCTTGGCGGTGCCGGCAGGAGGGGATGGACCTGGAGCGGGAAGTGCCGGGGAGGGAGCGAGCTCCTCGCTGGGGCGGGAGATGGGCTCGCACCGGACACGGCTGGAGCAGCTGGAAACTCCATTTCGGGGAGAGGGAGGTGAGTTTTCGCCGGGACTCCCGGGCTGTCTCCGGCTGGCCGCATTTTGAAGGCGAGAGAGTCCGACCGGAGCGGGGCTTGAACGCGGCACCTTCCTGCTCCCCCGCGGGAGAGACCTTTCAGACCGGCCGGAAATAACCCCGAACAATCCTGTGTGCTCCTGCGAAGGGGCTGGTTACGGCTCCAGCCCCCTGTTCAAACTGGCTGCAGCGTTATCCCCAGGACAACCCCAGCGAGCGCGTGTGGCAGCCAGGGGTGCAAACCGGGCCGGAAAGGAGCCTGGCTCCAGTTCCTGCAGGTCCCGGCTCCTGGTCACTCGCGGGAGGGGAGGGAAATGGTCTACGGCCATGGGGAGCCGATGGCCCAGAGCACGGGCAGGCGGGGGCCTGGACGGGGGCTGGACTCAGCCATCGGCATCAGCTCTTTCCTTTTTGTCTTTCAGCGGCTTCGGGGTCCTGGCTGACATCCCCGTGGCCGCTTGACATGCACACCGAGGTGCCCCCAGCCTGGGGGCAGAGGAGGGGAGGGCGGCAGGGTGGCCGGGCGGGAGCCGCCACCGTTATTTATTGACAACATTGGCAGAATTGTAAAATATGGTGCACAGCATTTAATTGTTTGGTGCTGAATTCCCTCCGGAATTCGGGGCGCTGGGCGGGGGGGCTGTGAGAGGGGCACCGGGCAGTGGGGAGTGTCTGTGGCTGGGAGATTGCTGGGCATAGGGGTCTGCAGTGAGGGGCCACTGGGCAGGGGGGTTGCTGGGCATAAGGGGGTGGGGGTCCTGGGCGGGGGGGTGTGGCGGGGCACGTTGGGTTTGGGGGTGCAGGTGGGAGGGAAGTGCAGAGGTTCGAGGTGAAGCTGGTTTTAATACCGTGCCCGGGGCAGGTTTTCCAATACTGCCCGCTTGTGTTTGTGTTGCTAAGAGCAAGTCGGGCCTAGGGGCTCCCGTTTAATGACCCTGCGGCGGGCCCCAGAAAGCCTAAGGCCGGCCCCGGGCCTGGGTTCCCCGGGGGGAGGGGGAGGGCTCCGCCGGCGTGCGGTCGCGTGTCTGACGACGATTCTCCTGCTGGGGGCTGCGGCCCCCGCGCAGCGGCCTGAGACCGGGGGTCTGGGCCGGAGGGAAGCGCCGGAGCCGCCCTCCCCCCGGCTCCAGCTCTGCGCCGGCCGTTCCGCAGGTGAGCGATGGAGCAGCCCGTGTGCCTCATCGCCACCCGGCCGATGGGGGGCTGGAGGGGACGGAGCAGGTGCTGGAGGCCCTGGGCGGAGGTCCCAGCCCAGCGGGCTGTTTCGCACCGGCAAGCCCTCCCTCCTGAACCAGCTGGCCGGCAGGAGAACAGGTGAGAGACCTTCTGCTTCCTGACCCCGTCCGGGATCCTTCACCTCCCCCTCTGGGCCAGCCGTGAACCCCCCCAGCCCGCTTGCAGCGGGGCACGTGAGTCTGTTATTGAGCCTCTGGAATGTGGGGCTGGAAGGGACCTGGTGGGGTTGTCACGTGCAGCCCCCGGCGCGGAGGCAGGGCCAGGAACCGAGAGCGGCCGGGACGGGGGTTTGTCCAACCTGTGACCAACGTGTGCTGGCTAGTGGGTGACCATCAACGCGGTGCCCGCCATGGGCGCCATGGAGAACGAGGCGGCCCTCAGGGAGGCGCTGGCTCACTACGCGGCCGGGATGCGGGGGCTGCGGCTGCCGGCAGAACTGGGTGAGCTCTTGGCGGTGCACGGGACGTGCGAGGAGGATGCCCTGCGGCTCTTCATGCAGCGCTCCTTCAAGGACGAGGGTTACACGTACCAGAAGCGGCTGATGGTATGTGAATGCCAGGGGCCCTGCCTTCCTCCCCGCGCCGTCTGAACGCTTTGCTGCCAGGCCGTTCGCACAGCGCGGTCAACCTGCGACAAACGCCCCTGAGATTCTGAGGGCGAATCCCCATGTCCTAAGGCCTGGCCCAGACTTAAACCCCTTCTGTCAGTGTAGACGTAGAGAATGTGGTGACCTCATTTATCTAGGCTTCCAAAAGGCTTCTGAGGTTAAAGGCGAAGTCTTCCTGGGGGGAGTGGCAAAGGATGGTCATAGATGGAAACCAGGCCACGGCACTAGATGGACTTTGGCTCTGATCTGGGGTGGGAATTCCTAAGAAAACAGGACCCAAGGGCTAACTAACGCTAAGCTAGGTGTCTGAGCCTGCAGGAAGAGCTCCGGGAGGTGGGACTTCATCCCGGCACGGTGTCAACGCGAATGTCAGAGGTGATACTTTACCTGGCAAACTTGGTGATGATTTCACTGAGCAGAGCAGGTGAGAAAGGGGAGGGCGAGCCAGTGACAATGACCTGGACCATGTCAGACAGGAAACCTCTTATTTGAAGTCAAAAATTGTCACGGCTCCTTTAGAGGTACCAGGAAAGTGAGAGTAAACCAACGTCTGGACACCAGGAGGGCTGAGCCGATCCAATCTGTTCCCGCCTGTTTCGAGAGCAGGACAGAGGAGAGTTGATCTTGCAGGGGAGCAAGATTTTCTTGACTTTGGTTTGTAAAAACCTTTCCAGCAGCTCATGGTCCCACGGCCAAGCGGGTGAGAAACACCGTGTGACTGTCACTGCCTCTCTCCCTTCCCAGCCATCGCCCAGTTTGTTCTCCGAGCCGGTGGGCTGGCTGGTGGCGGATGCTATTTTCCTTCCCGGGCGAGACGTAGCCAAACCCAGCAAGAGCAGCCGGGAACGCGAGCCCCACGGAGCTGGGGAGAGTGGTGTTTCCAGTCCTGGGAGCTAAGCCCAGTAGAGCTCGGTGAGCATGCGCCGTCGTATGGTGAGTGTCTGCCCGCGGACTGAGGGCAGCGCTGCCTTTTGGCTCGTTCTCTTTTGTTGATTAGGAGGCAATCAAGGAAAGTTACCGGCGGTCGTTGGGCCAGAACGAAGCTGCGTCCAAGGACTCCTGCCGCGCCCTGCTGGAGACGCTCTCAGCCGCCATGCAGAGGAGTCAAGGTGAGTCTCCGGAGCCAGCCCAGGCAGCGCGGAGTTTCCGAAGCCTCAGTGTTCCCACTGGCCGTGATCTCCCGAGGGAAAGGGTCGGTATCGGACGCCTGAGCGCTCGCAGACAATTCCGAGCTGCGTGCTTCCCCGGCTGAGGAGGTACTGGGACAATTCCTGGCCAGCAAGAGGATCAAAGCAGAAACAGTCCTCAACGTCGACAAAAATTTGACTGAAGCAGAAAAGGACCTGGCCAGTAAGTCATAAAATCAAATGTGGTATTTTATAATATTGTACAAGAAATATTAATGCAAGAAAACATTCTTTTCCCTCTGTCCTCCCCCATGAGCTGTGGAGCTCACAACGCACATGCAGAGAAGTGAAATACAAACCATCCGTCCTCTTGCTGGAAGGTTGGACTGTAGCACGACTTTATTTCTGAGGATTCAGAGCACACAAGGACCCCAAACCAGAGAGAGACAAACCAGGCTGCTCCCTAAGGCAGTGAGGCACCATTCACCCGCCTTGATTTAAGCTGTCTGCTCCATGCTTTGCTATAGCCTTCTAGCAGGAGCAGAGACCCCCCTGCTCTGACAGTGAGAGCTTGCAATTCCAACACAGTCCTCAAGACCCCACCCAACCCTTTCCTGCCTCACTTTCACTCTTTCAGGCCTTGACACCCTAGCGTTTTTGGGGTTGGCTGCACACACGCCCGGCGTGAAACGTCTGAAAACCTCCCAAATGGGAATGCTCAGATTCCCATCTCAGGTACACCGATGTAAATCCAGAGTGACTCCCTCTGAAGGCCATAGAGTCATTTCTCGTCTACACCAGGATAACTGAGACCAGAATCTTGCCCATTGGTGCAAAGGGGAAGAAAAACCATCCATTAGGGCCAGCAGAGGATTCACCCTGGGGGGGAAGAAGCCCTGCCTGGCGTAAGCCAGCCTAGCCCTTAGGCACTGTTGGACGTGTTGCCCCAGGACTTTGGAAACTAGGATAGAATCATAGAATCATAGAACCATAGAATATCAGGGTTGGAAGGGACCCCAGAAGGTCATCTAGTCCAACCCCCTGCTCAAAGCAGGACCAATTCCCAGTTAAATCATCCCAGCCAGGGCTTTGTCAAGCCTGACCTTAAAAACCTCTAAGGAAGGAGATTCTACCACCTCCCTAGGTAACGCATTCCAGTGTTTCACCACCCTCTTAGTGAAAAAGTTTTTCCTAATATCCAATCTAAACCTCCCCCACTGCAACTTGAGACCATTACTCCTCGTTCTGTCATCTGCTACCATTGAGAACAGTCTAGAGCCATCCTCTTTGGAACCCCCTTTCAGGTAGTTGAAAGCAGCTATCAAATCCCCCCTCATTCTTCTCTTCTGCAGGCTAAACAATCCCAGCTCCCTCAGCCTCTCCTCATAACTCATGTGTTCCAGTCCCCTAATCATTTTTGTTGCCCTTCGCTGGACTCTCTCCAATTTATCCACATCCTTCTTGTAGTGTGGGGCCCAAAACTGGACACAGTACTCCAGATGAGACCTCACCAATGTCGAATAGAGGGGAACGATCACGTCCCTCGATCTGCTCGCTATGCCCCTACTTATACATCCCAAAATGCCATTGGCCTTCTTGGCAACAAAGGCACACTGCTGACTCATATCCAGCTTCTCATCCACTGTCACCCCTAGGTCCTTTTCCGCAGAACTGCTGCCTAGCCATTCGGTCCCTAGTCTGTAGCTGTGCATTGGGTTCTTCCGTCCTAAGTGCAGGACCCTGCACTTATCCTTATTGAACCTCATCAGATTCCTTTTGGCCCAATCTTCCAATTGGTCTAGGTCCTTCTGTATCCTATCCCTCCCCTCCAGCGTATCTACCACTCCTCCCAGTTTAGTATCATCCGCAAATTTGCTGAGAGTGCAATCCACACCATCCTCCAGATCATTTATGAAGATATTGAATAAAACCGGCCCCAGGACCGACCCTTGGGGCACTCCACTTGATACCGGCTGCCAACTAGACATGGAGCCATTGATCACTACCCGTTGAGCCCGACAATCTAGCCAGCTTTCTACCCACCTTATAGTGCAGTCATCCAGCCCATACTTCCTTAACTTGCTGACAAGAATACTATGGGAGACCGTGGCAAAAGCTTTGCTAAAGTCAAGAAACAATACATCCACTGCTTTCCCTTCATCCACAGAACCAGTAATCTCATCATAGAAGGCGATTAGATTAGTCAGGCATGACCTTCCCTTGGTGAATCCATGCTGGCTGTTCCTGATCACTTTCCTCTCATGCAAGTGCTTCAGGATTGATTCTTTGAGGACCTGCTCCATGATCTTTCCAGGGACTGAGGTGAGGCTGACTGGCCTGTAGTTCCCAGGATCCTCCTTCTTCCCTTTTTTAAAGATTGGCATTACATTAGCCTTTTTCCAGTCATCCGGGACTTCCCCGGTTCGCCACGAGTTTTCAAAGATAATGGCCAATGGCTCTGCAATCACAGCTGCCAATTCCTTCAGCACTCTCGGATGCAACTCGTCCGGCCCCATGGACTTGTGCACGTCCAGCTTTTCTAAATAGTCCCTAACCGCCTCTATCTCCACAGAGAGCTGGCCATCTCTTCCCCATTTTGTGATGCCCAGCGCAGCAGTCTGGGAGCTGACCTTGTTAGTGAAAACAGAGGCAAAAAAAGCATTGAGTACATTAGCTTTTTCCACATCCTCTGTCACTAGGTTGCCTCCCTCATTCAGTAAGGGGCCCACACATTCCTTGGCTTTCTTCTTGTTGCCAACATACCTGAAGAAACCCTTCTTGTTACTCTTGACATCTCTGGCTAGCTGCAGCTCCAGGTGCGATTTGGCCCTCCTGATAACATTCCTACATGCCCGAGCAATATTTTTATACTCTTCCCTGGTCATATGTCCAACCTTCCACTTCTTGTAAGCTTCTTTTTTATATTTAAGATCCGCTAGGATTTCACCATTAAGCCAAGCTGGTCGCCTGCCATATTTACTATTCTTTCGACTCATCGGGATGGTTTGTCCCTGTAACCTCAACAGGGATTCCTTGAAATACAGCCAGCTCTCCTGGACTCCTTTCCCCTTCAAGTTAGTCCCCCAGGGGATCCTGGCCATCCGTTCCCTGAGGGAGTCGAAGTCTGCTTTCCTGAAGTCCAGGGTCCGTATCCTGCTGCTTACCTTTCTTCCCTGCGTCAGGATCCTGAACTCAACCAACTCATGGTCACTGCCTCCCAGATTCCCATCCACTTTTGCTTCCCCCACTAATTCTATCCGGTTTGTGAGCAGCAGGTCAAGAAAAGCGCCCCCCCTAGTTGGCTCCTCTAGCACTTGCGCCAGGAAATTGTCCCCTACGCTTTCCAAAAACTTCCTGGATTGTCTATGCACCGCTGTATTGCTCTCCCAGCAGATATCAGGAAAATTAAAGTCACCCATGAGAATCAGGGCATGCGATCTAGTAGCTTCCGTGAGCTGCCGGAAGAAAGCCTCATCCACCTCATCCCCCTGGTCCGGTGGTCTATAGCAGACTCCCACCACTACATCACTCTTGTTGCACACACTTCTAAACTTAATCCAGAGACACTCAGGTTTTTCTGCAGTTTCGTACCGGAGCTCTGAGCAGTCATACTGCTCCCTTACATACAGTGCTACTCCCCCACCTTTTCTACCCTGCCTGTCCTTCCTGAACAGTTTATAACCATCCATGACAGTACTCCAGTCATGTGAGTTATCCCACCAAGTCTCTGTTATTCCGATCACGTCATAGTTCCTTGACATCACCAGGACCTCCAGTTCTCCCTGCTTGTTTCCAAGGCTTTGTGCATTTGTATATAAGCACTTGAGATAACCTGCTGATCGCCCCTCATTCTCAGTGTGAGGCAGGAGCCCTCCCCTCACAGACATTCCTGCCTGTGCTTCCTCCCGGTATCCCGCTTTCCCACTTACCTCAGGGCTTTGGTCTCCTTCCCCCGGTGAACTTAGTTTAAAGCCCTCCTCACTAGGTTAGCCAGCCTGCTGGCAAAGATGCTCTTCCCTCTCTTCGTAAGATGGAGCCCGTCTCTGCCCAGCACTCCTCCTTCATGGAACACCATCCCATGGTCAAAGAAACCAAAGCCTTCTCTCCGACACCACCTGCGTAGCCATTCGTTGACTTCCACGATTCGACGCTCCCTACCTAGGCCTTTTCCTTCCACGGGGAGGATGGACGAGAACACCACTTGCGCCTCCAACTCCTTTATCCTTCTTCCTAGAGCCACATAGTCCGCAGTGATCCGCTCAAGGTCATTCTTGGCAGTATCATTGGTGCCCACGTGGAGAAGCAGGAAGGGGTAGCGATCCGAGGGCTTGATGAGTCTCGGCAGTCTCTCCGTCACATCGCGAATCTTAGCCCCTGGCAAGCAGCAGACTTCTCGGTTTTCCCGGTCAGGGCGGCAGATAGATGACTCAGTCCCCCGGAGGAGAGAGTCCCCGACCACCACCACCCGCCTTCTCCTCTTGGGAGTGGTGGTCGTGGAACCCCTCATCTCAGGACAGTGCATCTCATGCCTTCCAACCAGCGGAGTCTCCTTCTGCTTTCTCGCCCCAGACATATCATCTGGTCCACTCTCCGCAACGGTACCTGTGGAGAGAACATGAAAGCGGTTAGTTACCTGTGTCTGCGTTGCTGGAACCCGGACATTCCGCTTACCTCTTCTGGAGGTCACATGTTGCCAAGCTTCTTCACTGGCCTCTTGGCTCCTCTGTGCAACCTGCTCTATATCTGTAGAGCTTTGTGCCCCTAGAAGCCTATCCTGAGTTTCGTCCAGGAAATCCTCAGTTTCCCGTATGCAACGCAGGGTCGTTATCTGTTGCTCCAGACCTTCAATCTTCTCTTCCAATATGGAGACCAGCTTGCACTTTGTACAGACAAAGTCGCTTCTGTCCTGTGGAAGAAAGACAAACATGGTGGGATAGTGGCAGATCCCTGTGGCCCTGGCCAGTCGCCCATTTGTGGCTCTAGCCAGCTGGCACAGAGCCAGCCCCAGGGCCAGGGAGCTGCAAAGAACTGGTTAGTGCTCCCTGTGACGAAGCGGGACTATCCTTAATGTTTCCTCTGAATAGTATGGGGGTGCCTCAGTTTCCCCTGTGCAGTTCTTAAGTCTCTAGGTGGTGGGGTAAGGGTGTATGATCATTGCAGAGCCCTAGAGGACAGGTATGTGCAGGGGTCTGGACACAGAGAATGGCCGACACCCTGTTTCCTGGCCACTGATGGCCTGGGCCCTTCCCCCCTGCAAGGTGAGAGCTAAAGGGCTGGAGAACAAAGGAATCAGGTGACCTCCTGTCCCCGGAAAGGAACAAAGCCCAGAGAAGGAGGGGCTGGAGATAGTTTCAGTTTGGGGCTGGCTGGGACATGGAGTGAAGGGCAGACGGGGTTGTCTGGCTCACTGCTCCCCAAAATGGACCCGGCTGAGGGGTCCTGTTCTCTGCACCTACAAGCTCTGTTTTAGACCATGTTCCTGTCGTCTAATAAACCTTCTGTGTTACTGGCTGGCTGAGAGTCCCGTCTGGCTGCGGAGTTGGGGGGCAGGACCCTCTGTCTTCCCCAGGACCCCTCCTGAGCGGACTCACTGGGGGAAGCGCCCGGAGGGGCAGAGGAGGCTGAATGCTCCGAGGTCAGACCCAGGAAGGTGGGAGCCGGGTGAGCTGTGTGTCCTGCAGACAGGCTGCTCCCCGAGAGGAGACTCCCCCAGAGTCCTGCCTGGCTTCGTGGGGAGCAGGTCCAGAGCATCGCCCGGGGACTCTGTGACACTCCCTGCCCCCGCCGATCACCCAGCTTCCAAAGCCCCAGGGGGACCTTTTCAGCAGTGCCCCTGGGGCCAGATTTTTAGAGGGGTTTAAGCCCCTACAGGTGCAGGTGGGTGCCAGAGGGATCTTCGAAAGCAGGCCCTTTGGGAGAACGGATTCAGGCTTTTTCAGGGGCCGGGGGGCCGTGCAAGTGTCCCTGGGCCTCCATTTTCCTTCCCCACATTAACGGCACACGGGCTTCCCCAAATCGAGCCACCCCTTGGCGGGGTTTGTTGATTAGAAACATCCCCCAGCGCCTTCGATCTGTCCCGGCCCGGCAGGCCAGCACCACACCAGACGCAGTGTCCGCGGGGTTACGACCCCCCCAAGTCTGGCCTGCAGGGCCCCTTGGCTGGGGGGCGTCCCCCCACACAGGGCCCACTGCCCAGGGTCCCCCCTCGCTCTTCCCATCTGCTCCCTGCACCCGGCTCCGGACGGCTCCAGCCCCAGCCTGACCCTGCCTCAGCTCCCTGGCCCGGCTCCACTCCCAGGCCAGCTCGGGCCCCTGCTATCCCCTTAGCTCGGCCCCACTCTGACTGACCCAGGCAATTACAGCCCACACGGAAGACGGGCCCCCCCCGGCCTCCTGACTCCCTCATTATCCCGCCCGCCCCCCAGTCAATCCGGCTGACCGGGAGCACTGGCCTCTCTCCTTTGCCCCTGGGGACTGTCAGTCTCACGATCCTCATTTCCCATGGACCCTTTCCCTTTCGTTTGGTCCTGGGAGCCAGCAACCAACCCCCCCCCCCCCGAGTGTTAGTGAGGGGCCAACAGTCCCCTTACATGCCACTTCTCTGCCCTGCATCAGTCTCGGGTCTGGCGCTTGCTTTGGCCCAGAGGCGGCAGCCAGCCGGACCCTTGATCCTTCCCCAGCGTGTGACGCTTTCCAGGACAGACCTGCTGGAGTCCAGCGACACCCCCCTGAATTGCGTGCGGTGCCTTTGGGGTGCACTGCACTGAAATGCAATTGTTTGGGTGTTATTGTGGGGCCGTCTGTCACGGGGGCTCATGGAATTCCTCCCCTCCAGCTGGCCTGGGAGGGTTCACACAGACTAGCTCACGCTGGATTCTCCAGGGATCAGCAGCCAGCGAAAGGGGTGTCACGGGGTCCCCGGGCGATGCTCTGGACCTGCTCCCCATGAAGCCAGGCAGGACTCTGGGGAAGTCTCCTCTCAGGGAGCAGCCTGTCTGCAGGACACACAGCTCCCCCGGCTTCCACCTTCCTGGGTCTGACCTCGGAGCATTCAGCCTCCTCTGCCCCTCCCTGCGCTTCCCACAGCCAGTCCGCCCAGGCGGGGTCCTGGGGAAGCCAGAGGGTCCTGTCCCCCAACTCCGCACTCAGACGGGACTCTCAGCCAGCCAGTAAAACAGAGGTTTATTAGACGACAGGAACATGGTCTAAAACAGATCTTGCAGGTGCAGAGAACGGGACCCCTCAGCTGGGTCCATTTTGGGGGGCAGGGAGCCAGACAACCCCGTCTGCCCTTCACTCCATGTCCCCAGCCAGCCCCAAACTGAAACTCCCTCCACCTCCTCCTCCTCTGGGCTTTGTCCCTTTCCCGGGCCAGGAGGTCACCTGATTCCTTTGTTCTCCAGCCCTTTAGCTCTCACCTTGCAGGGGGGAAGGGCCCAGGCCATCAGTTGCCAGGAAACAGGGTGTCCGCCATTCTCTGTGTCCAGACCCCTGCACACACCTGCCCTCTAGGGCTCTGCAATGATCATACACCCTTACTCCACCCCCTAGATACTTAAGAACTGCATAGGGGAAACTGAGGCACCCCCACACTATTCAGAGGAAACATTAAGAACAGTCCCACTTCGTCACAAGGGGGTTGGGGCGAAATTGCCTGGATTTGAACAGGCTCGGGGCCTTAAACCAATCCCACCCCTGGGGGGCCCAATCCTTTGGGGAAGGCTGGCAGGCCCCACAGGGCTGGGAGGTGGCTCTGAACTATGGCTAGGACCTGGGCATCACAAGTGAGACGCGGGGGACTTGGAAGAACTCACGCTGCAGAGCCCTGGTGGCGCTGGCTGGGAACATGCTGACGAGCTCGTTAGCAGGCGGGCAGGTTCTCGGATTGTTTTTAACATGTTTTCTCTGTAACGCTTCTACCCTAAGAATAGTAAACCTTGCCAGGGAGCACTGGCTGCTAGCGCCCCACGCCTGGCGATGACTCGGTTATCGGTCTCCGAGGAGAAACCAAGCTGGCCCGGGTTAGTCGACCTTTGCTGGGGAGTTTGCAGCGTGGCTGGGAGCTGGGCAGCTCGGAGAGACCCCAGGCCGGCTGGGCAGCCTAGAGCGGGAGCCCTGCTGGGCTGTCGAGCTGCAGCTGCCCCTGGGCCGCAGGTCTCCTGCTCAGGGTCAGCAGCCGCCGGCCAGACTCTGTTCCTGAGCTCTCTGCTCCCCCCAGACTTGGGGCCGTCTCTCACTGGCAATCCCCAGGGTGGCCCAGCCCTCCTCCGTACACAAACGAGGGCGCGGCTGGCCTGGGACAGGAGAGACGAGGGGCCGACTACCAGGCAACAGGGGCTTTGGAGGCCTAGATCCTCAGCGGGGCGAGCGCTTTACCTCTCCCGCAGCCCTGGGGGCTGCACAGACCCCGACCAGGGCCCCGCCTGGAGAACTCACTGCAGGGAGACTTAGCGAGGGTCGGGTCGTGGCTCTGCACAGCCGCTCGCCAGCCCCCTGACTGCTGGCACGAAGGGCGGGCTGTGTGCATCGGTCAGTGCCTCTGTGGCCCTTGGCACTTCCTGCTAGCACGGGCTGGGCACGGGTTTGCTCCAGCTGACTTGGCAATGGGGAGGTGGAGGAAACAAGCTGCTCGTTTTTCCTCCCTGTGAATGAATCCTTCCCTTCCTGAACGTAAGAACGGCCAGACTGGCTCAGGGCAAAGGTCCATCCAGCCCTGTGTCCTGGCTGCCGACGGTGGCCAGTGCCTGGTGCCCCAGAGGGAATGAACAGAACAGGGAATCGCCCAGTGAGCCATCCCCTGTCGCCCATTGCCAGCTGCTGGCAAACAGAGGCCAGGGCCACCATCCCTGCCCAGCCTGGCTAATAGCCATCAATGGACCTGTCCTCCAGGAACTTCTCTAGTTCTTTTTTAACCCTGGAGCCTCCCCCAAGCTTTGGGACTCATCTGGGCTTGAAACCCCCGGCACAGCCAGGCAGATGCTGGCACTGGCCTCTAGTGGGCAGAGAGAAGGTGGCACCTAAGTTCTGCCTCTTCGTACCTGCTGCGATTTGGTGACTCTTCCCTGCGGCCCCCCTGCCCGTTACAGACCCGAGACTGATCATTGGTGAGAGGATTAACGATTAATCCTTCCCCCTCCTGCTCTCGGGCTCAGAGGGCCATAAACGCTCCCCTTGTTAGAGCCCATTTGTGTTGCTCGTTAGACAAACCGGCGGGCGGTGGCAGGCCTCGGCGGAGCTCGGCAGCTCGGCCCTTTCACCAACTGAAGTTGGTCCAATAAGTGATATTAACGCCCCGGCCTTGTCACTCCATAGAGGGAGGCAGACGCATTGCAGCCCCTCTCTAGCCGGGAGCTCGGTATTGCAGCCACCGAGGTGCCAAATCCGGTCACCTCGTGGGGCTGGTTAATTTGGGAATCCACCCGTGGCCCCCTGCTCCCTGGCCGGTAGCTCCCCGCGGCAGGAGAACGCTGGGAGACCCGCCAGGCAAATGTCCCCGCTTCTCGCGAGGGGCGACTGGGATGTATGGTGCAGGGAAGGGCGGGCGGGTGGATCGTCGCTTTCCGGCTACAATCACCTCCCTCTGCTGCTGCCTGCAGGGCTTTGGGGCTGCCTGGTCTGCCAGCCACACTAGCAGCCACTCCCCTGGGCTCTGCCGGCCCCGGCTGCAGCTCTCGGAGCACTGGGAGGCCACCAAGAGCCCCACTGTTCTCCAGCGTGGGCCAGCAGCCTGTTTCTCGAAAGGCCGCCCTGGCCCAGGTCCCCAGTGCGCCAGGTTGCTATTTATTAGGTGTATTGTGGTAGCACCCAGGTCCCCAGTGCGCCAGGGGCTGCACGTTAGGGTTGGTATTTATTAGGTGTATTACGGTAGCACCCAGGAGACCCCGTCCTAGCCCGGACCCCAGTGCGCCAGGGGCTGCATGTTACGGTTGCTATTTATTAGGTGTATTACGGTAGCACCCAGGAGCCCCCGTCCTGGCCCAGGACCCCAGCGTGCCAGGGGCTGCACGTTATGGTTGCTATTTATTAGGTGTATTGTGGTAGCACCCAGGTCCCCAGGTGCTGCACGTTAGGGTTGGTATTTATTAGGTGTATTACGGTAGCACCCAGGAGCCCCCGTCACTCTGAGATAGCGCGTCCCAGCGTGCCAGGGGCTGCACGCACACAGAACCCAGAGCCAGGCCCTGCCCCAGGGAGCTCCCAGCCCTGCATTCATCAAGAGGGGCGAACCGCTGAAGTGCCAGAATTCGAACTCAGGCGTTTATCTGAACGTCTGATTGGGGGGACCCCTGCCCCTGCGAGCGGTGCCCCCCAGTGTCCCACCCCCATGTGAGCAGCCCCTCAGTGTGCCCGCGCCCTCGCCTGCTCCCCAAACCGGCAGGCATCTCGCTGGTCCCCGCCGTTCTCCCGCCTCCAGCTGGCGCCTGTCACCCGCGTAGGAGCCGGATCGATCCACGCGGCGCCCACACTCCACAGCCCTGATCTGTTTGCTCAGGGATAGCTTGGCAAGGCAGCCGGCAGCCACTTATCACTGGGCAGGGCCAGCTGGAGCAACTCCTAGCTCCCTGGGCTGGCTGGCGCCCCCCCTGCCCCAATGGATCTGTACCTCGGCTTCGTCATTCTGGAGGGGCTCCTGGCCCTGGCTGTGGTGGGCACCAACCTGCTGGTGTGTGCCACGATCTGCCTGCACCGGGAGCTGCGGAGCGTCACCAACTGCCTGGTGGCCCTGCCTGGCGCTGGCCGACCTGGGCGTGGGCGCCCTGGCCATCCCCTTCTCCGTGGTGCTCAGCCTGGAGCTCACCCTCTGCTTCCACACCTGCCTCTTCCTGGCCTGCTTCCCACTGGTCACCACCCAGTTCTCCATCCTCCTGCTGCTGCTCATCGCGCTCAACGCCCACCTGAAAATCCGGCTGCCCAGCAGGCAAGAGAGACGGGGGCCCCCCGAGTGCATGGGCGGGGCCCCCCGAGTGCATGGGCGGGGGGGCAGGGCCTCCCGGGGGTGTGGGCATGGGGAGTACCACCAGCCAAGGGGCATTGGGACACGCCGGCTGGGCTGGCTCCCGGGCCAGGTAAGCCAGTCTGTGGCCCCCGGTGGGTCTGGGGGGCTGAACTGAACCTAGCAGGCCTCGGGGGGCAGCCGCCCATCCGGCAGGCAGCGTTGGCCCGCGGGCAGCTGGAGGGCGCCTATGGAGATCGCCGGGGCTGGGGCTCCCGGCCTGCAGGGGGTGGCTGATAGCCCTGAGCCGGCTCTCTCCTTGCAGCTACGCCATGCACGTGAGGAAGGGCCGGGTGCTGGGTGCCGTGGGCCTGTGCTGGCTGCTCTCGCTGCTGATCGGCCTCTCCCCCCATGATGGGCTGGAACAGCCTGGGGCACTACGTGGCGGGGAACCGGACCCTGGCCGCCGGCTTGGCCGCCGAGCGAGCTGCCGTGGTCCTCATCGCCCGCGACCAGCCCTACGGCGGCTTCCCTCTCCAAGGTGTACCCGGGGACGCGCGGGGCACCCCGCTACAACCAGCTGCATGACGACCACCTGGGGCACTGCTCCTTCACCTCCGTCTTCGCCCCCGATTACCTGGTCTACTTCATCTTCTTCGCCTGCACGCTGCTGCCCCTGGGCGCCCTGCTGGGCATCTACGCCGACCTCTTCCGGCTGTGTGCGCGGGCACTTCCTCGCCCAGCCACTGTGGGCGGCCAAGCGAGGGGAGCTGCCCATGGCTCGCGCCCCTCCTCCTCCTGTTCGGCAGCTTCTGCGTCTGCTGGATCCCGCTGCACGTCATCTACTGCGGTCCGGCTCCTCTGCCCCGGCTGCTGGAGCTACGCGGCCCTGGACCGCCTGGCCGTGCTGCTGTCCCACCTCAACTCCCTGGCTAACCCGCTGGTCTACGCCATGAGGAAGAAGGACTTCGGACGGGCGCTCAGGGCCGTCTGCCTCCGCTACGTCCTGCGCTGCCCCCGCGCCAAAGTTCATCCCCAGGGCCTGAGCGGCCGAAGATAAGAAGGACCCAGGCCCATCCCTGCTCCCAATTCCCCAGCCAGCGGGAGGGGCTGGCGGCCCGGATCCCGCTCAGCACCCCCGCCCAGCTCCCCGTCCTATTTGTAAAGAGAAGGGGTGACGCGCCCCCCCAGCCCCAATCTCCGGTGCCTGCCCCCTCAGCCATTCCCCAGCCGGGGCTGGATTTTCTTCTCCTGTCTTTGTGTCTCGGGGGTTATTGTCTGCGATATATGGGCCCCACCCTGGACAGCACTGAGCTGCGTGGCTTACGCTGAGCTCCGGCCATGGGTTCAAGGTCTTTGGGGTGACATCTCTGGCTGGGCGAGGAGGGGTGAGCTCCCTCCGGCTCATGGAGCAATTATTGAAGAAGCGACGGCAGGGATCAATCAGGCAGCTGTCAGGTGGATAATGGACCCTGCTGCTCGGCAATAAAACCATCCCGTGACTGGCAGCGTGAGCCTGGCCCCTGCTTTTACCAAACGTTTGTTAAATCGATTCTGGGAAAGGGCAGGGGTGCGGGGCCACGGGCCTGGGAGGGACTGGCTGGCTGGGGCGCGGGGGGACCAGGCTGTTCCCAGCTTGGGGGGGTGCTGGGAGGCACTGGCTGGCTCGGGGGGGGGGTGTTGGGAAGGACTAGCTGGGGTGGGGGCTGGTTTGGGGTGGGGGGAGGGGGCGGGGGGCACTGGAGGAGGTAGGGGGGGAACGGGCCACGGCTGCGTCCGGCCTAGGTGGTGGGGGAGGGGCGGGGGGGCACTGGGGGGGGTGGGGGGGGAATGGGCCACGGGGAGGCACGAGGGGTGTGTGGGGGGGAATGGGCCATGGCTCCATCCAGCCCAGGCTGTTCCCAGGTGGTGGGGGAGGGGCGGGGGGCACGGGCCACGGCTGCGTCCGGCCCAGGTGGTGGGGGAGGGGGCGGGGGGCACTGGGGGGGGAACGGGCCACGGCTGCGTCCGGCCCAGGTGGCGGGGGGCACAGGGGGCGCGGGGGGGCATGGGGGGGGAGGGGGGCCACGGCTGCGTCCGGCCCAGGTGGTGGGGGAGGGGGCAGGGGGCACGGACTCTGAGATAGCGCGTTGTGATGTCACGAGACCGATTAGGTGAGATGATGTCACCATGAGTCGCTGTGACGTCGCAAGACTGTGATCAAACGCGCTGACGTCACATGTGGATGCTGAGACGTCATGGGACTGCGATTCGGTGCGGTTACATCACATGTCGAGTGGTGACGTCACACTTCCGCCCCGCAGCCCCGGACAAGCCCCACTTCCGCCCCGCGCTGATTTCCCCGCCCCCTGACTTCCGCCCGGCGGGCCCCGCCCTCCCCCCTCCCGCTCGGCGGCGGATTGGCCGGGCGCAGCTCTCGCGGGGCGCGATTGGGCCCGCGGCTCTCGCGGGATCTGGGGCCCCGTGGTCTGAGGGCGGGCGGCCCCGTACGGCCCTTTCCGAGCCCGGCAGCGCGGAGCCAGCAGCGAGGTGAGGAGCGGGGGGGGGCTGGGCCCGGCCAGGCCCCCCCCCCTCCACCGCCCGGGCCCCCCCGAGCCCGCCTGACCGGTCCCCGCCTGTGCCGGGGGGGGGCGGCCCCGTGTCGGGGGGGGCCCGTGGGGGGAGAGGAGGAGTGGGGGGGGGCTGTGTCGGGGGTGGGGGGGGAGGAGGAGGAGTGGGGGGGCCGTGTCGGGGGTGGGGGGGGAGGGAGGAGTGGGGGGGGGCGGCCGTGTCGGGGGAGGAGGAGGAGGAGTGGGGGGGGCGGCCGTGTCGGGGGGAGGAGGAGGAGGAGGAGTGGGGGGGGCGGCCGTGTCGGGGGTGGGGGGGGGGAGGAGGAGGAGTGGGGGGGCCGTGTCGACTCTGAGATAGCGCGT